>NW_023270320.1:30232372-30492511 GCF_011800145.1 Mirounga leonina | reverse complement strand
GAAGGAAGGAAGGAAGGAAGGAAGGAAGGAAGGAAGGAAGGAAGGAAGGAAGGAAGGAAGGAAGGAAGGAAGGAAGGATATCATAGCAAATCCTTGGGGTAGAAAGAAAATTTGAGTCTAGTGCCTTAGAACTCTGCACTGTGAGCAGCAGAACTTAACATTTATTAAATTCTCGGGTTTCAAAATAAATAAAAACTAAAGAAAATAATTCAAAACGTTAAAAACATATATTTAAGGTCTAAGAATGTAATATAAATACCTTCTATTAACTATTGGATACAATATGAAAAAAAAGATGGGTAGATACATAGGGTTTGTTATTAATGAACTGAGTTGTTCCTGAACTTGAAATAACAAGACTTTCACATTTTAAGCAGTTTTCACTTGTAACTCCAAGCACACAAATATTTAATTTTGCTTTACTCCTTCTATACATCCACTTAAATTTCTCTTCTTATTGCAAACCAGTCAGGGAATAAACAAGCTTCGCCAATTTCAATGGAGCAATGCATGTTTAACATACAATCAGTGATTGTATCAGAAATAGCTTATTTTCTTTAAATTCTGCCAACAAGAGTAAATGGAAATATTTTCCACTCATGATTTTTGCACATCAACAGTAGTAGAAATTGATAATAAGCACAAAAAGAATCAGCATCCTTTTGATCCAAAAATGTATCTGCTGGCCCATTCCAGTTCTTGTTCTATTTGGCAAATTGTTCAGGTTAACCACATTTGAACCAAATATATTGTGCGCAACCCCCAAAAAATGTGTGTACATAAAGATGTGGTATATTGTTCCCTATCTACCCAATTGTATCATGATTGCTCACTAGGTTTCAGAGCACAGATTAGGAACTGTTTCTGGCTGAACTATTAGAATTTGTTAATTGCTGCTGTTAGATAAACTTTGAGAGCTGCTAATATTATGTATAAGTATTAAGTAGAATTTTTCAAAGTTTTCCCTGCAAAGAATATTTTATGAAATCAGAATAGGTAAACAAAATATTTGCCTGCCATTTGTAAGCCATTTCAAACAACTCAACATCGGTTTTTCCACCCATCAAATGGGTTAATTGAGCCAAAGTCGATACCTTTACCACTCTTAATAGGAAATTAGATAATATGTATGGACATAGTCCCTAAACCATACAGTATTCCTCGATACTGATTGTTAATTTTCAGTGTATAAGATCCACCTGCCTAAGAATCAGATCTTTATCTATCAGGTTGTTTTACGGAAACAGGGTTTACTCAGGTCCCATGACATGAAGAGTATTCTAGGTGGTGTTTTGCCTGCTAGGGCCCTCCTCTGTCCTTCCTCTTGGTAGCTGGCTTTCCTGTCTGCTTCCCAAGGGGCTCTGCTCACTGTAATTGTAACCGTTCTTGTTGCTTATGTCACCTCCCTCCCCGGTTGTCTTTTCCTTCCCTTTTTCTTGTAAATTGCTGGATGCTATTTTCCAGACATTTTGCAGGTCCTGTGAAAAGGCTCAAAGAATACAACTAAGTCACAGCAATATCTATGAAGACCTCTGATAAGCAGTAAGCGCCATACATGTACAGGGAAGTGTTCCTTCTAGTTAGTCAGAATAAGCTATGTTTCAGGACTTCCGACTCCTAAGTGATCCTCACCAATGGTCTCTTACTGCTGAGTTCCCCTGGAGCTGCTTCATTAGCCCCGGAAACGATGTGGGGTGAAGAAGGCAGTCCTTAAATTCTCCATACTGAGGATTACTCTGTTCTGTAGCTACAAACATGAATTTATTTACTTATTTTTTAAAGATTTTATTTATTTATTTGACAGAGAGAGAGAGAGCACAAATAGGGGGAGTGGGAGAGGGAGAAACAGGCTTCCCACTGAGCAGGGAGCCCGATGCGGGACTCGGTCCCGGGACCCTGGGATCATGACCTGAGCTAAAGGCAGATGCTTAAGGACTGAGCCACCCAGGCGCCCCTACAAACATGAATTTAATGGGAACCTGCGTGTGTGCATCTGTGTGTCTGTGAATGTGACACACACCCTCATACAGATATTCACACATCATAATGTCCATCAGTACGTACCAGCTACAGTGCCCTACATATTGTTTTTTTTTTTTTTTATGCTCTCAATATTGGTTTATTTGACTAAATAAATTGCTTTGACTAAAAACAATTGCTTTATTGTAGCTATTATTTCCTATTTGTTTAATTTAGCTAACAAAAGGATTCTATGTTTGCTTTATTTCCACCATCAATTTAATTTGTTGAGTATCTAAGGAGGATTCTTGAAATAAGATATTTAGTTACTAAAAGAAAACACAAGTAAGATCCACTTTGCTAATCAACTTTGAAGATGAAAAAATGTGGTATCTGCTTCTGTATGTAGGACAACGCTGCAATGCATTTGTCCCATTTTTATATGGGAAACTAAAAGAAGCTTAAGTGATCTGGCTAAAGTTACAGAGTTAATAAAGATAGAGTTAATATGCAGTCCTTCACCCTGCATTATATTTCATTCTAACTAACTTAGCTTTTTGGATGGAGAAAGTGATCAATCAAAGAGCTTACCGTAAAACTAGTCAGGGAAGAAAGGAGAGTAAATAAATATATCAGTGAAGGAGAATACACTATATTCTATGACAGGGATGCCTGGGGAGAATGACAGGCCATCAAGGAGGGATGCCAAGTTTATCTGAATGAGGGTCCCCAAAGGCATCTCAGAATAGGATATTTGGTTTGAGTCATTAAAAGAGTGTTTTCCAGGCTACCAAGAGAATGGGGGGAGGTAATTCCATAAAAGCAAAACATAAAGCAAAAGTATTGAAGTGAGAAACAGTTAGAAAACCAGTAGTTCTGACTATGCAGTTATATAAGGCTCCCTCTTACTCGGCTATAAAATTGCCATATTAAGAATTGGTTAATATCTACTGAGCCCTTCCAATTTGCCTAACATCCTACATGACAAGTTATATGACACATGAGTCATTTATTATTCCCACTTCCCAGATAAAGAAGTTGAGTACAGCAAAGTTTAATAACATGTCCAGGATTGCGTAACCAACATAGGGCTAAACAAAGGCTTGAAACCAAGTAGTGTGAATCCAGAGCCTTAACACTTACCCACTATGGTAAGCAATTTCAAGTTCCATTATTAATATTACTATTATAAAACATAGCATTGATTTACTTAATATCCATAGGTAATAAACTACCAATCTTTTCACAATGAACGTTTGAAAAATCCTTTTAAATATGGTTCCAATAAAATATTTAAACAAATGGAAAAATCTTACTAGCTAAGAATTATTGTGGGCATATTTGTTGATAAATCACAAAAAGGAAAGGCACACAACAAAATCAGAAATGGACGTTTTTCTTGCACTACTTGCCAAGGTAGGTCTTTTCGAGAAAGCCAGTCAGGTCACAAAAGACCTGTCACAAAAGACACAACCAGTCACAAAAGCCAGTCACATATGTGTAGGTGTGCGTTTTAAGGTCTTTTGTGTTCCTGGGAGAAATCTGGGATTGGGTTCCAAGAGAGACTCGTGTGGAGCGATCACGCTCAGTGCTCAGTGGCAACACATAAATGTGCGTTTTTATATATTAAATTAGAGATTGCCCCAGAGCTGTATACACTATTGATTTATCATGAGCTAGAGCAGTTAGACCATCAAGGATATCACTTGGCACATCCCTTTCATGTAATGAAATTTACAGGGAGAAAGTCAAGGATTCAAAAAGAGAAGACTGGGTGTTGTGGCCAAGGGGGAAAGGACTCATTCAAACTACTTGTTAATTCCTGCTGAGTAGGCTATTGAAGTGGTAATAAGGCAGAAGCATTGCCGCAGGCCTTCACATTTGTAGCTCTCAGCCAAGATGTGCGCTTCCCATCAAGGACATTATTCAGCAAGGCTGACTGCAGCCCAAGCTCTAACAGCTTCATCTCTACCTGAGCTTTGACAGCCCGGCTGCTGAGCTGGGATACTAGTTGAGAAACACGGAAATGTTCCGTATTTCCTTCAACACTGTTTCTCTGAACATTATTTATTTTTTATATCCTTCTGACACAACTTTTTTTAGGTTCACAATTATCTCTTTGCCGTGAGTTGAATAATAGAACATTGTCTTTTTAATAAATCGGTGCAAACCTCATTTCATGAGTAACTGTTTTGGAGGCAAAAAAACAAAAAACAAAAAACAAAACAAAACAAAAAACCCAGCGAAAACGAAGGCTTCTTGGTTATGTGCTACATCCTAGAAATCTAAACCAAGCACAGGTCAAATTCTTCTTTAAACATAATTTTTTAAAAAAAGAAAAAAGAGCTTCATGGAGTCTCTAATATCTAAATTAATACCATTTTTGAAAAGAACAAAAGGCCAAGAAGAAATGCTCAGAACCAGGTTTACATCTTAGTCAAAATACGCTTGACAAATTTTCATGTGGCAAAGTCACCAGGTAAAACATTCCATAATGAGATTCTCTGAAGTCAAAATGGCCCAAGTGTGATTATTTTGTGAATTGACAGAATAATCGGATTTAAGAAAAAGAACTGTAATATTCCTATGCTAAATGAATACTCAGAAACCCAGGGATGGAGGGGGGTTGTTGGGAGGACCAAAATATTGTGTCTCCAGTTTCTCACGTGACAGTTTGACGGGAAAATCAAAGTTTGGGTCCAGTTCTCATGATTTTTACAACAGTGGTTTCACTTGTATACATTTCACTTCCTCTCCATCCTTTGGAGTAAGACAACCTCTGATCGCATGAAGGCCATGTGATAGAGTAGGAAAAGCCCAGCTGTGTGAGATCCAAATTCCAGTGTTACTCTGGTGTGCAATAGGTGTAAGCGAAATAGCACATCGTTGTGTAGATAATATATGTTTCGGTATTTTTCTTTTACATCGTTTTATTTATTTGTGAATGGATGAAAGTGCACTGTAACCTTTGAAGTGTTCTGAACTTCTAAAATAATATGAGTATATGAAATATTTCCATCTTTCACACACAGCCTGGGGTTAAGACAGTGACAGTTTCCTCTGATTGTCAAGAGGATGAATGGAATTTAGAGGTCCTCATTCTTTAGATTCCACACCTGGCCTTAAGGCTCAGCCTTAGCCTTCTGGTTCATTTTTTGCTGAAGAAATACTTATTTCCTTGTTAAATAGTGAGGAAACAATATACAGGAAATGTAGTTGCAAAACACAACTAACACATGAAAAAACATTAGTCTTTGTAAGATCAAACTGGTTAACTTGCAAGTAATATCATGAAATCTTCATATATGTTAAGAGCTTACTGTTGTGCATAGTGGAATATTCTGTTTTATTTCATATGGGAAGGGATTGGCAAGTGATAGGGTAGCAGGATTTCCCTTAGTGGGACATTGGCCTAGGCTTGAAGCTGTGCTTCACAGAAATAGTTTCACAAAGTGTAGAAGACAGTGAAGCAGTGGCCAAAGGGTGATGGTGTAAACTGATGAGTTGACTTCTCAAGGTTCCCTCCAGTGCTAATGCCCCAAGATTCTTTCTATAGTCTACAAAATATGCAAAATATAGAAATGAAAGAGTTTATACCCTAAGGTTATCTCCGTGTTTAAAAATACAAATCATAGATAGCAACAGACTTTGGGGGATGGATAAAATAGAGAGAGAAAAGATGAAAGAATGGTTAAGAACAAAGAAGCAGAAATAAAGGGAAGAACAAAGAAGTAGAAGTAAAGAAAACCATGGCAAATGCAATCAAAAGGGAGAATGCTAAATATTTAAATGACAAAAGTGAGGAGAGTCTGAACCAGAAAATAAACACTTTAGCATGCTTGTCTAAATGTCCAAAAACTATAAAGGAGATATGGAGGGGTGATATGCTCTTACAAACCCTCTGTAGCTTCCATGATTGCCATATGCTCTATAAATTCTTCAAAGAATAATGATATATTCTACATGTGGAACTATACTTATATCTACGCCTATATATCAGCTTAATTTTTTTAAATCTCTATAGCATTAACCTATTTACCTGATATGTACAAATGCAGAACATTTATTTACCCCAAACCAAGTATATACTCATTTTAGAGCTTGAAGAGCTAGTAGAGGTCATTTGACTCAATCCTCTCATTTTTCAAATGAGCAAACAGGGACGCAGATAACTCGAAGAGTTTATTCAAGAACCCACACATTAACGGTATATGGAATCTGATAAGAATAAAACACTTCAATCCTCTGGCTATACCTGCTATCTCTTTGTGAGTGCAGTTTCAATACATTTATTTTCTTTATAAGAAACTTAATGCCTATAATTGTTCTACAGAATACTAAGTATCTGACTTAGAGACTAGAGTGAGAGACAAAAACCCAAAATATTCTAAAAGTAATAATACCAAGAGAGAGAAAGATAAAGATCCTTTATATATTTATCACATAAGCAAACAGCAGAAAATATGGCAAAATGATAGAAATCTTGAGTTTTAGTCCAATTTAAAGACTGTGTGAAGATTTCTGCTTTTTAGATTCTGTCAAATTTCATTTTGCTTTCCTCTCTGGACAAGATGTGGTATAAAACTACCATTGAAAGTTATAACCACCCGGCACATATCCTTCAAATCATCACAAAAGAACCTCCCTGACGGGGCCAAAGAAGGGGTCTGGGATGCTGTTTGACTTCGGGCACAGTACTCATTGTTAATGAGTGCTTTAGAAATACGGTTTCATAGTGATTTATGTTCTAGAAAGTTAAGCAAAAAAGAAATTGGGAAGTTTTCAAATAAAATGTATGGCAATATAAAGAAAACAGTACACTTTTATTTTGGAAAAAAGACACAATCTGTCTTCCAAAGTACATACAATGACTTCTAAATTAATAAAATTATTGAATTTTAAAATGAAACATTTAACAGTAGCAGAATAAGAAAAAAATGGGTAAATGAAAATTCAAACTGCAAGGGTAAGTTAAATAGATTTGCACAGCATTAGTGATTCTCACAAATTCTGGGTAGTATTGCTCTAAATTTAGCATAAGTATTTTACAAAGTATTTAGGTTTTAAACCACAAAACCAATAAAGCCCCAAGTTATATGGAGCCTATGATGGCCTCCAATATTAGACTTTTATCTATGAACTCACTTGTATGTGTTCTCCATGAGCTCAGGGATAAATTGAGTCTCTGGTTAACTGGTCAACTTAGTATCTAATCCATACAAGGTGCTCAATAAAAGGGTCTTTTGCCATTTTAAAACGGTAGTGTCAGGTAAAATTTTCAGAGTGAAAGTCATGTTTTTCAAGTATTGATGAGCTTCGTTGAATGTATACCATCTCAAAACCATCACAATAATAAAAATTTGGATCAGTTCCATCACCCCCCAAAATGTCATCCTGTCCTTGTACAGTCTAGCCCCCCACCACTCATCCTCAGCCCTGGGCAGGCACTAATTTGTTTCTGTCCCTATCGTTTTTCCTCTTAACAAAATGTCAAATAAATAGAATCTCACAATAGGTACTCTTTTGTGTCTGATTTCCTTTACTTAGCATAATGCTCTTGAGATTCATCCATGGTATTGTGTCTATCGGCAGGGTTTGTTTTTGGTTTTGTTTTTGTTTGGTTGCTGTTGTTGCTGGGAAGTATTCCTCTGTGTGAATATGCCACAATTTATTTATTCATTCACCAGTTGACAAGTATTTTTAGTTTTTCCCAGTTTGAGGCTATCAGGCATAAAGCTCTTATGAACAATCATGTACAGGTTTATGTAGACCTTTATGATTTTTAATGCAAGAAAGTGTGACTTAGAAATTATTGCATAAGGGAGACTTGGTGGCTCAGTCAGTTAAGCATCCAACTCTTGATTTCATCTCAGGTTTTGATCTCAGGGTCATGAGTTCAAGCCCCACATTGGATTCCATGCTGAGCATGGAGCCTACTTAAAAAAATAAAGTTATGCCTAGATTACAGGAAAGTACTGGAGAGAAACCAAAAGACCATCTTTATCTCTGTGTGGGGCCAGGCATGTCAGCAATGTAGTCAAAGGACATCATTCCAGAATATTTTTATTGTATTCTTTGCTTAATCATGTGGTAGGGTTGTGGGGGAAATGGGAAAGTAAAGAGAAGAGAGTGATTGGGGAAGTGACTCGAAATTTTTAGCTGGTTGCTCTATTCCTTATAGCTTTGTTATTTAATAATTGCATAATCATAATAATATTAGCAACAATATAAATAGGAATAGGAAAAATGGCTAACACAACACGGTGCTTTCTATGTACCAAGAATGATTCTAAGAGTTTGACTTTTTTTAATCACTTGATTCTCTTATCAACTCATAGTAATAAGTTAGTATTTTTATTATCAGTTTATAGAACCAAGACCAGAAAATATAAGTGAGTGGACCAAGTTCACATAGCTAGTCAGTGATGGAGCAACATTCAGAAAGGAAGATTGACTCCAGAATCCACGTTCTTAATCCCTATCCAATACTACTTTAATACAATAGCTGTCCATTTCACTAGTTAGTCTTCTTAAGTGAGTACTATTTGTGAGAGACACTCTCAGTTCTCACCATTAGTCATATCGTAAATAGAACATAGCCAAGATTTGATAAGCAATACTAACTCCATCCTATTGCCTATGAGTATCCTCAAGGGAGTTCTATCACATTTCTTAGACATGGCTACATGGAAATACTAAAGCTGTAACTCTACTTTCTTTATAGATATTGAGAGAAGTTCCTCTAAGTGAAATTCAAAATTAAAGTTTTTGAGTATTCTGAATAAAATTATATCATGCTATATCCTTTTTGTTATATTCATAAAGTGTCCATATAACATAAAATCAAGAGATCAGTTACAACGAGAAAAATGATCTTGTATTTAATATTGAAAGATCACTCCACACCTCTTTCCCATTACTTGAAAAAATGTGGTTGGGACAGTATTTTGGAGCTCAAGCTACAAGACTTAAAGTTGTTTAAACTTAAAGAAAAATTAAAATTGGTAAGATTATCAAAATTATTTTATTATATGTAAAAGGGTAATAAGCGATTTAAAAATGAGGAATCTGGCTTTAAATGATTCGGGCATTTCTAATATAATGACAAATGATTCAAACCTATGTTTTTTTTCTTTTACACAATTCATATTATCTCACTATTTAATTTTCCATACAGAATGGTACTTTCTCCTTGTTTATGGATGAAATGATTTCCCTAATACGTTTACGATGACTTTTCCCACTGTTTATCTGTTTATTACCTATTTTAACAGATGAGTTTGGCTAGGTAAAAATTAGAGCATGACATTACCTAAAATCAATGCTATTATGGGTTGAGTATATTCCCTAAAAAGATATGTGGAAGTTCTACCCCCGGAAACTGCGATCGTGACCCTATTTGCGAAAAGAGCTTTACTGAAGTCATCGAGTTAGGATGAGGTCATTAGTGTGGGCTCTGATGCAATACAACCTTGTCCTTATAAGGAGAGAGCGATCTGGGTGCAGACACAGAAAAGAGTGACCATCCGGTGAAGACACAGACACGGAAGGAAAATGGTCATATAAGGGCAGACTCGTGCTCCCCCAAACCGGAGAGCATGTGGGGCCACCAGAAGCTGGAAAAGGTAAGGAAGGATCCTCCCCTAAGGGCTTCAGAGGGAGGGAGCACAGTGCTGACAACACCTTGATTTTGAATATCTAGCCCCAGGAACTGTAAGATAATAAATCTGTGTTGTTTTAAGCCACTTGGTATGTGGTGCTTTGTTATGACAGCCTTAGGAAACTGACACACTGACAAATAACAAGATTGATGCCAAACATTTGAAAGAAACATTCTGAAATCTCTGGCTGCTTCATATTCGAGATCAAATTAGTGATCATCAACATAGATCAACAGAGTAACAGTCTGGTAAGTTCAGCTCTATTGTTATAATTAGGCAGCCACACAGCAGGCAGTCAAATAGGAATTGTATCCTTTTGAAGGACAGGCAAGTATTTTGATTTCTGGACCTCTCACTGGATTCACATTAAGGTCCTTGATTTTATATGCAAGCATTTTCCAATTTTCTATAACATGAATTCTCTTGTTTGTCTGATATATGCTGAGATCGTTTGCTCATTCCAAGGTTATGCACTACTCAGTTGTGTCAAATGAAGGTGGAATTGGAGTTTTGCACAAAAGTAAATCATGTACTAATGAACAAGAGTCAAAGAGGTCATAAGAGAAAGAAACTTTCCCTTAAAATCTTTACTTTGCTCTTTTTTTATGACAAGTTTGAGGAATACTGCAATGTCCTGAGGGTTGTCCAGAACCTTACAGAAGAAGAAAAGGTGAATATCAAAATGATACACTGAGGCTCCTGTGCCTTCACTCGAAGCGTTTTTGGCAGAATTGGTGAATATTTCAAATATGCCATTCAGCAGTCACAATACATGAAAAGATCGGTCATTGTATTTATGTTAAATATTCTGTGGCTTATTAACTTGGCATAACTTATCCCCACTTTTCCCTCAGCCCGAACTTAGAATCCCAATAGAAATATCACCTTCACATGCTAACAATCGATAGCAGGTTTTCAATATAGTCTAGTGATAAACTTGGATAGAACGTCATCAGATTGGCTAATTTAGTGAGACTATTTCCCTTGCAGATGAGCTACGTTCGATTTGTTACCTGCCAAGTGTGGTAGCTCAATACTGGGCCCATTATTCAAGGATCAGGGGAAAAGTGTGCTAAATGAGGCTGGCTGTCAACACGTTCTCTTTTTGCAACATCATCAGCCCTTCCTCTCTCCTCCCAAGTCCACACACACATTGTTCTTCTATCTGCTCTCAACTCAAGTTGATGTAACAAGAGACCCAATTCCACCCCCCATGTTGATTTACACTGTTTCTCTAGACATCAATCTCAGGAAAATCTCCCCTTCTGACTTTTTATCTTCAGTTTGGGCATGGACTCCTTTTTTTTTTTTTTTATCTGTTATTTTTACAAAAAGAGAAAAATTTAAAGGATCAGGAAGAAAAAAATATGGAAAAACGTCTATTTGAATATGTTAAACACAGCAGCTTCAATATGAATTTTTTTTAAGTGGATAGAGCCAACAAATAGCATGATTGAGGTTTTTTTTTTATTCAATTCCTTCAGGTAACTTTCCATAACTGGATAGAAGCTCTGCATGGAGAATAGATGGCATGAGAGAGATTAAACCAGAGCTGACAAATGAGAACTAGAGTTATGAGAATCATTAGGTCTGTCATTTTGTTCTCTACACACAGTGCTCTGCATAGATATCATAGCATGAGCACCCACTGACGTGAGATTTCTGTAACACCTGGACTCAGAGCTATAAGAAAGAGGTAGTAATGACAGTTCCATGATTATTCCCTTTCTGGTCAATTTCAATCAGTTCCTTAATGTGACTTTAATGATGTTTTTTAGTGTTCATTCCTTTTTATTTTTTTAATGCTATACCAACAGCATTTCCATTCAACCACTGTGATTTTTTCATTAGGATGATTGTAATGGAAGCTGACTCTCAGTGGAAATGTATGAGACACTCTTGTTATCCATGCACCATGTTACTATATACTAATTGCTCCAGTCTGTCATGTGAATGAGTATTTGAGGAGATTTTAATCCCTGAACCACCACATTCATTGTAATTCTGTATGCTAAAGATCCTTATGACATTATAGTGATAAAATTGGTAGCATTGCACACATGCCCAAATCTAAAATTTAAACATAGTTAAGTGTTTGGATGTATTTTAATTTGAAAGTCATTTGTTCCTCAGATAAATTGATGTGTGCTACGTTATAGCTTGGAATAAACTTTACAGTTAAACTTTCATGAATGCAGCCTAAGAGAGGACTGAATCCTTCCATTGAGTTCTGGCTCTCATTTGCAAGCCATGCTTCAATTAAGTTCCTAGTAAGGGTAGGAAGTTATGAATAATGTCCAGCTATCACAGCTCCTTGCTCCTATGAGAAAGATGTCAAATGCACTGAACCCATCAAGTCAGGGATTTAGGTCATTAACTCAACTATAGATTTGAAAGCATTTTGAAAACTGGGTCAGTTCGTCAAAGGTACAAACGTGACATGACAGAGCGGTTGCTAAAACTGAAGTGTACAATTACAAGTCACATCAAAAGTAATCAATGCAGTTCATTATACAATCTGTTGTTTAGGGCAACTACAGCAAAGTTCAAAGTAAAAGATATACTTGTCTCTATCTAGGGATGATAAAAAGGTTAGAATGAAAAGATGGCGACATTATCAAAGAGTTGTAAATATATGACATACTGAGCTGACATTTTTAAAAGTTTCTCTTTCAGCCCAGAACTTCTATCACCATAACAATGGATTCTACAAAGACTGTATTAATTAGATGCAAATGGCTGCAAGGTAAACAGAACCTTTTAGTTTTTGAGAACCAGAGCTTAAACCTGATATATTTTAGAGTATGCTATGGAAACCATATTGTCAGTTGAGCATACTGAATTTGATACACCATTCTCTCAAGGAAAGGTCATTTGAGTTGGCATGATTGCGGTTGTTTTCAAGTAGGTGCGAAACTACCAGTACTAAATAAAGTGAAGTGATGATAGCATTGCAAGTATTAAAACATACCAATGCATTAAATGATCAATACAAAAATGACAGAAAATACACATATGGAATCAGAGTGGAGTTCCAAGAGCCTATCTGCAATTAACGATTGATGAGTCGTGAAGGCAACCAAATGAAATAGTTCTGTCATAACCTTACATAAAAGTTTAAGCAACAATTTTTAACTTTTAGGTCAACTTTAGGTAAGTTATGCATTTCTGAATATGTTAAAACCTATTGTTCTGAGAGTAGTTTGAGTGGAAAGAACTCAAGCTCATGTTGAGCTTGGTGGAAAATTGAAGAGAGACAGATCAAGATGATTCCCACGACTCATTTCTTCCAGTTTTTAGCAGCTTAATAGCGACAGTAGGTCAAAGTTAGTTTACAAAAGCAAAATGCTTTTGTAATGGATGGCCAATGGATGCTTTTCCAGACAAGTTCTAACCTTCTGGAATATGTAGCTTGCTTTCCTACATCGTCATACAGAAAATCTCTGCAGCACCCATTTCCACATAGAAAATGTTGGAGTAGGGGTACTTGGGTGGCTCAGTTGGTTAAGTTTCTTACTCTTGATCTCAGCTCAGGTCTTGATCTTAAGGTCATGAGTTCAAGCCCCATACTGGGCATATAGCCTACTTAAAAAAATTAAAAAAATTTAAAAAGGAGGAAAAAAAAGAAAACTTTGGAGTAGGACCTCTTTCCACTGGCCAATGACCACAGATATGCAAGCTTAGGCCTGGGCCTGAGCACACCTCTATGTGAATTAAAGAGATCTCAGGGAATTGTGTGCACTTTGCTATACCCCTACTTGTAAGGTTTAGTACCTCAACATAAGGGTGGACAAATTTAAATGAATGCTGCTTAATTACCTGTTCTCCTCATTGCTTAAAGCTGGATCAACATGGCAATTGTAGTGAATTCTCACAATAATGACATTGCCATTTTTGTTTTTGATGTTCATTGTTCTCTAGGGCCCCCAAACCTGAAGAATATTAGTTCCAAGCTGCCTGCAGTAAAGTAAAAAACAAACAAACAAACAAACAACAACAACAAAAAACATCTGCAATGGAAGAGAATGAAGAGGAAGACAAGAGAGAAAGTTTTCACAATTCCTGGATGCAATTATCTCTGAAGTCAACTTCCCCTTTGCACCATGTGTATAATTTAAGCCAGAAATTCTATGAAAAGTTGAGATGTTCAAGAAGTTCAAGAAGATGAGTAGAACATGCTCAAGTCTGTATATTAGCTGTGTGTACGTTGGGAACTCTTGGGGCCAAAGGAGAATCTAGCAGTGGTCCTGGGATGGAGGAGAAGTTTGGTACCAGAATGCAGGGAGGAGGAAGTGTAAGAGCCCCCTCAGGGAAATAGCATGCCACATTCAGGGACCTAAAGATAATCCAGTGTGACTTAAGCACTGGGAGACTGGGTATATGGAGTAGGGGAAAAATGGGTGGAGGGGCACTCTCTATGTACCAAACACCATTGTTAACATTTATACCTATTATCTTAGGTATAAATGTAATCCCCATAGCAACACTGTGAGACATGTACTATTATGATCCCTGGTTACCTACTATAAAACTAAGGCACAAGGACATGCAGCTTTATGAGTAGAAGGCCTCCAAACCCTGAGAGTGGGGTTGCAGTACGTGATCATTATCTCTGTGCTGCAGTGGCCTTCCAATGAGCTCGTGTAGATAGACCTCTCTATCAAGAAACCTCTTGGGGTGCCTGGGTGGCTCAGTTGGTTAAGCGACTGCCTTCGGCTCAGGTCATGATCCTGGAGTCCCGGGATCAAGTCCCGCATCGGGCTCCCTGCTCGGCAGGGAGTCTGCTTCTCCCTCTCATGCTCTCTGTCTCTCATTCTCTCTGTCTCAAATAAATAAATAAATAAATAAAATCTTTAAAAAAAGAAACCTCTTGACAACTCTGTAAAAAACCGGGGGAAGACATCTAAGGATGTCTCAAAACTAATGTTGAGATTACAAGAAATTTGTTTTAGATCATCTTGAATCCAAGTAGTAGGGAGAATAAATTCAAACAATGAAGATGATTCAGACCAAAGAACCTAGTCAGGTAGCCATTTCAACCATCAGAGAAAAGCTGAATGGGTAACTTACTACAATGTCAGTGGGAATGGAGAGCAAGGGACGATTTAAGGGATATTCAGGAGGCACAATTGTTATTACTTAGTCACAAAATAGTCAAAGGCTTTTTGTTTGTTTGCTTTAATTTAATATCTGGACCACCTCTATTCCTGTTAGTTATCTCATTGCTTAATGTTAATTCAAAGTTTCAAGAGTCCAGACCTAGATATTGTCCTTCAAGCCATTCAGATATCTCTTTTTTTCCTATTCCTTCCAACTTCAACCTGAAGCCAAGACTGGGAGATAAGAATAGGGAGAGCCCCCATTGTTGGACTCTTCACAACCTCATACCCAACATGTTTTTCTGATTGAGACTAATTCTTGTTTTGTCAAGCGCAGCCCTTTCTTGACGCCTCCGCTGGGACAGCCTCCAGTGCCTCAACTCAGCCACCATGGTGTGAAACCATGCCTTAGAGATCTTCTCTGCCTCATAGGACACCATTTTTGGCTTCGAGAGGAAAAAAGGCTCACTGCAGGAATAAAAATTTTTCTACCTTTTTCTACAAAGTACTATTACTGGGAAAATTGCTTGCTGGGTTCTCTTTAAAGTCGCCAATATTACCTTTGGCAACGTCATAGTGAACCCCCAGATATATAGTTGTCCTTCTCAATCAACCATGCTCTTAAACCCTCCCCAACAGGTAAAGGAAAGGCCTACTTGATTGTAGAATTGGCCCTATAAAAGTTTCACCGTGTGTACCCTGTGCAATGATAAGCAATGATATGTATCTTAGAAGTACACCTCAGGGCTAGCTTCCTCAAATAGAGCTGTTAATAGCACCCCTTCTCTCGGTTAAATATGTGAAGAATCATGGCGGGTTGTAGTTCACACATCACAGTTTTCAAAGGACAGCACATAAAATCTGTGGAACAAAGCTCCATTGAAAAGAAGTAACAAAATTCTCTTTTCCACATTCCACAGATTGTTTTCTAATTACCCTTACTTGTCATAGTACTTCTTTCCAAATTACGCTTACTTGTCATAATTATGTATTTCCCACCATTCCTGGGATGGTAAGTATTTCCAAAATGTTTAGCAAATGGGAAAAAAATTAGAAAATGGATCCATTACTCTTTTTTTATCTGAAACTATTTGGGATGATTGCCACATATATTTATTTTTGCTTTTGCAGAAAAGAGCAGAGGGCAACTTAAAAATATGCTCAGAACATTTTAAGAGAAACAACAAAGTAATAAGGAAGGAAATTTTTGGGTAGATTAGAAAGATGGAGAAGGAATGAGTTTAGAATGTATAGAGTTTGCAGTAAAGATCTGAAAACTTAAAAAGAAATTATTCCCAAATTAGATTTTATTTACTAGTAATCAGCCCATGGATAGAAGTACTTATTATAGCTTTCAAAAGGTCAAACTATAACAACCAGGATGTTGAAACTAACAAAGTTTTCAAATGGTTAACTATAGAAAGGACACTGTATATAATGAACAAAATTCTTGCTATAATTAAGGCAGTAAATTTCACAGAGATGTGTCTTTTGCTATTTTTCAATACAGGATGAAATGGAAAGGCATCTAGTGAAATATTTGAACTGGCCTTCCTTCAAGTATATTCCCGTAAATACATTTCTGAGAGAAAAACCCAGGAAAAGTAGGGAGGAACTATGAGTTGAAGAAGGGGCAGAAAACTCGAATACATTATTTGTTTGTTTGTTTAAGCTCTGGGGTAAAAGAAGGGAAGGAGGGAAATGTAAAAAGGAAGTGAAATTTGTTAAAAAGTTGAATTGTCCAAAGCCCTAAAAAATTAAAAGTTTAACCAAGGAAAGATGTGCATCAGCTTTTTAATAAGCTTCCCTCTTAGGCCATTTAAATTAAGTCATAATATTTACATAACTTTTTTTTAATTGCAGAAAGGTTGTGTTTATTCAAAAATACGTAACAGTAATCATGATGTGAAAGACACCTACACCCTACTCCTCAGCCCCTCTCCTGCATCCAGTCTGCCTAGTTTTTGCATGTATCACATGACCAGATCTTCTGCAGTTAGAGAATATGTCTACCTTTCCATCATTTTTTTTTTTTAAAGATTGTATTTATTTATTTGACAGAGAGAGACACAGTGAAAGAGAGAGCACAAGCAGGGGGAGTGGGAGAGGGAGAAACAGGCTTCCTGCCTAGCAGGGAGCCTGATGCCGGGGGTCAATCCCAGGACCCTGAGATCATGACCTGAGCCGAAGGCAGACGCTTAACAACGGAGCCACCCAGGCGCCCCATCATTTTTTGATTAAAGACAAATGTCAATTAGTGAAAAGATCATTCTAAATAAAAATTGCCTTAATTCTATTTATAATTTTCAAACATTTCACTCATTCAGGGGACTTCATAATGTGGCATATCTGTAAGTTTCCCTGCAATGATTAATATTCAGGAAAAAGTTCAAACTTAGTTAAAAATCAGTTAAAATTAAATAACTGCTTAGTGGAAACAATTCATTTAATGAAGGATATTTTTTAAACTCCTGCAGCATGAACTGTCCTTTGGGGGATAAGTAAAGCTTCCTAGAACTTCTAATGTTCATTCCATAGGTGTTTGTGGAACTTATTAAATATTCAAAGTGCAAACATACACATCTTTGCTCTATCAATATTTATAGCCTGAAAACACATTATTGTTGCAAATATGTCAGGACAATGAAAAATATCCATTTACAGTGGGAATATATAACAAAGAGCAGTTGAACAATATAATTTATTTCTATCATTTATTGAATGGCTCATAAGTAATAAGAATGAAGCTACAACTAAGTTATGAAGGTCATTTCCTCTCACGTATGAAAAAACAAATTGTTTATATCGTTATCTGCTGTAAAACATCCTATCCATTGAGGATTCTGAAAATTATGAGCCAGATGTGTGGACTCTATACTGTTTAAGTGCCCCAAATTGGCTTTCAGTAGGCCATGGTCATGTGCAGATTTCTCTGTGCTTCTGAGAACGCGGGCATGGCTCAGACTAAGTGCTTGTGCTTTTCTTAATTTAAATTTGTATTAATGTCATCTGAACCTACTAGAGATGGAGTCAATCTCCATCTGATCAGAAACAGATTAGAACATAGGAGTTTTCATTAGGATAGATGATAAATAGTAACTTGCGTTTACATTATTAGTCATCATTTTAAAGTATACTTTAAAAGTATCATTTTAAGAATACTTTAGAATGTTCCTTTTTAGGGGCGCCTGGGTGGCAAAGTTGTTAAGCGTCTGCCTTCGACTCAGGTCATGATTCCAGGTCATGATTCCAGGTCCTGGGATCGAGCCCCGCATCAGGCTCCCTGCTCGGCAGGAAGCCTGCTTCTCCCTCTCCCACTCCCCCCGCTTGTGTTCCCTCTCTCGCTGTGTCTCTCTCTGTCAAATAAATAAATAAAATCTTAAAAAAAAAAAAAAGAATGTTCCTTTTTAAAAAACTCTCATGGGGCGCCTGGGTGGCTCAGTCAGTTACAGGTCTGCCTTCAGTTCAGGTCGTAATCGCAGGGTCCTGGGATTGAGCCCCACATCCGGCTCCCTGCTCCGCAGGGAGTCTTCTTATCCCTCTCCCTCTGCCTGTCTCCCCAGCTTGTGTTCTCTCTCTGAAATAAATAAACAAAAATCTCAAAAAAATAAAAAGACTCTCACATAAACATTACTATTCCATTTTAACACTTTATATATATCCTTTCATCTAGAGCCTGTACTTTGAATAATGCACTGTAGAGTGAGCAACATTGTTATCTACGCCTGGGTTTCTCAACTGTTAATGTCTGCACAGCACCTCCATAGAGTAACATGCAGGTGCTATCTTTCTTCTTTTTTCTTTATAAGAGAGAGCACGAGTGCATGCTTGGGAGTGGTGAGGAGGGGACAGAGGGAGAGGGAGAGAGAAACTACCAAGCAGCCTTCACATCCAACATAGAGCATGACGGGGAGCTCGATCTCATGACGCTGAGATCATGACCTGGGCCAAAACCAAGAGTCGAACACTTTACTGACTGAGCCACCCAGGCACCCCACGTGCAGATTCTTATTCAGTAAGCCTGGGGGGGCTCCAGAAACTCTGCCTTGGCCTCACACTCACAGGTGATGCGCATGATCTCCGTCATTTAATCTCTATCACCTGATGGTTTTATATACATAACTTAGAGATGCTTTTCCCCTTAATTCATTTTTGAGCTGCCTTTCTCTTTTCTTCTCTCCCTTTCTCTCTCTGTCCCATTCCTCTTTTACATCTTATCCTACATCAACACCTTCTTCTTGAGAGAAAATTGCTCATTATGGTCAATGATATGGAGGGAAAAAATCATTACTTCCGTATTTGATTTTTATAGATTGCGTGTTCTCTCATACCGTTTGTGTAGAGAAGGCCCCCTAAAAATGCCCACATCCTTATCCCTATGACCTGTGATTATGTCAAGTAACATAATACAGGGGAATTAAGGTGGCAAATGGAATTAAGAATCCTCATCAGCTGACTCTGAGGGGAGGTGAGTATCCTGGCTTTAAGTTTAGCTAAGCTGCTCTATGGTATCGCTGCCTCAACATCCATTTTATTTGGCCAAGTGGCCTGTGGAGGCCTTACCCTGACATTAGCCCCTCATGCAAGCATTTGCCCGAGATAATAGCCCCCAGAGTTACCAAAAAATATCAGTTCCTGATATGACTTCCCCAGCAGCCTTTGTAATCAACAATCTCCCCTCTCCTGTGGGGACCTCCCCTTGTGTGCAGCTTAGTAAGAACCTCTGGGGAGCAACCCAAACTGCTCTTTTTGGTCTGGCTTGGCCTGGGAACACCTAAGCACTCCACCCCCGGCCCGAATAAAGGCATGGGTTCCAGGTCCTGGGGCTCTCGGCACGCAAACTGCCTTGACATCCCTCTGTGGCCCCTCAAGGCATGCCATGTACCTCCTCTGGGACCTATTAGCAATAAATGTCTCTGTTTCAATTTCTCTTGTGATTTGCTGTTGAAACTCAACTCACCATATGGCACCCTGCCGCACTCCACTTAACAAATGTTAATTTGACAGTCATTACACCAAGATTACCCAGGTGGGTCCAATGTAATCACAAAGGTTCTTTTGGGTAGGAGACAGAGGCGAGAAAGAGAACAAGAGCTACTGGCAGTGTGAGAAGAACATGACCTCCTACTGCTGGCTTTGCAGATGGCAGAAGAGGGAAGGAAGCTTCTAGAAACTGGAAAAGGCAAAGCAATAACTCTTCCCAAGAGCCACCACGAGGACCACAGCCATGACAACACGTTGCTCAGCCCGGGGAGATCCATTTCAGCCTTCTAACCTCCAAAAGGTAAGATGATAATTTTGCACCATTTAAGCTACTACCTTTGTGTAATTTGTTACAGTACTGATAGAAAACTCATACACCGAGATATTTCACTGTGTGAGGCTGACCTTTGTGAGAGCCGCCATGTTCAAAGTCTACCCTCTGGTCTTGTAGACGCAGGGTGTATATACATTTTCAGGTAGAAAAGAGAGGGAAAAAAGTTTACAAAGGTGCCCTTATCTAATTATAAAATATCTACTTTCTTAAAATGAGAATTATCCCTGGCAGATGGGCAACATGCTTTGATTTCTCTTTTCTCATAATATGAGCAAAACACAACATAAAATATATTTAAAAGCAGGGGGATGTATGAGGAATGTTCTTTCACTGTAGAAAACTGTAGGGAAAGAATCAAAAGAGTGTCAGAAACCTAGAATAGCATTGCAAGTCAATGGACTCACACGAGAACTATGTCTACCACAGGTGTCCAAGCGCTGCGTTGACTTGGCTATGATATTGTACAAACAGTGCTTGCAAAGTTACTGCCTTTCTCTGTCTCTTGTGCTCGCTTTCCTGGGGTCCAGGAGGAATTCATGCTCACCCCTCTCTGCAGACTTTGAACAAACAAGGAAAAATGCATACAAATGCGTATGATAGGGCTTCTACTCAGTAAGTTTTGTACGTACAGGATATTCCTAAACTATGTAGTTATTTACACTCTTATCTGTTGCCCTTAATTAACAAAACACTTTGCTTATCGTTAAATTGTGCCAGTTTCCATTTTAAAGGGAAAACTTCGTTCCCCTTGTTACCTAATTCTTAGGTGAGGAGAAGCACAACACTTCAGTTCATTATCTAGAGGTTCTGAGTTCAGGATACTGTTTAGTTTACTACATGGCCACAGGGGATCATCTTGCTCTCTGCTGTCCGGGTTTGGACCCGGGCAGGGTCTGGCCTCTTGATACAGCCTTGCTGGATTTCCTTTGCTTCTGCTCTATGCAGATGAGTAGATGAGAAGATTCTTCTCCCTTCTGCTCCATCCACACCTTTTTTTCTTCCCCCCCTCCTCCTTTCTCACTCTGATTGGCCTTTCACTAAGTAGCCCTGAATGGAGGTTTTATCAGACTCAATAAAAAGTTTTTCATAAATTGGCATAAATGGCTTTTTGTTAATTGTAATAGACAATTCTTTTCAAAAGCTTTATTTTCCTTTGTGCATTTATACATTATGTCTTGGAAAGCCCTAGAAGGAAATTACAGTATGAAATTTGATGCTGAATTTTGGTGCTTGGTCTCAATAACATCCTAATAGTGTGAAAACTCAACCTAAATCATAGAATTATGGAGCTCTGTACAGCCAATGCCATTTATAATATTTTAAATATGTTTGTGTTATTGTAATGGATCATATGCCAGTATTTATATTAACAGTGGTTTAGTGGTGGAAGGAATCACATAAAAGACACAAGATAAAAATTGATAGTAATATGAACCATTATACTTTTGGGTTATTTCTAAATATATACAAGCTACACTGTTATTAGTAACTTTAGTGACTGCCTCTTAACATTTTCTGTCTGTAAGAATTTTCTTGTCTGATCCCAAAGTTCGATCTCTAAGGTGAAATTGACCCCCCTCATGGGTTTCAGGCTCGTGTTCAAGCTGACATCACCATTTGTGTCAACCACCAAGTGTCCAAGGTCAAAGTCATTTTTCCAAAGCAACCCCCAGTCTTGCCCTGCTCTGCCCTAAACTTGCATCAGACCTAATGCCTTTGGATTTTAGGCTAAGTTATTGAAGACTGAATAAAAGGTAGTGAGGTTAAGTGTTTTGATACAAATGTAGGTTAAAATATTCCCAGCAGAATGGAAGGACAGAAATGCAGGAGGTCCCCTACGGATCTAACAAAATTTGGCCCGAACCTTCCAGCAGAGGTAATAAAGGAGCAATAATAGAAAAAAACAGGAAATGGAAACAGAATTGAATTTACCTATGTAGGTAAAGTATTATAATTTGTGTGTACCGCTTGCACACTTCCTTATAGACTGGCAAACAGGCACGAGTCAAAAAAAAATGCTTTATTGCCACGATAATATAGACTATACAACTTTCATTCCATTGTGCTAAGTCTAAAATCAGGAAAGGGAATGTTTTCTAGGGGAAAGTGAAGACAATAGGGTGGCATCCACTGTAGCTAATGCTGTAGCAGGGGAACCAGCTGTAGGTGAGACAGAAGACAAGCTGTGCCTCAACCCTCTCTTGAGTCTTCTCTCGAGGACTTTTTATGACCTTAGCAACGATTTTTCTCTGGAAAATTGATTACCAGCCCCTTTTATTTGCACTATTAATACAAACATTCAAGCATTAGTAAACGATTCCAAAAGTAACAAGAATTGTGGGATTCTACTGCATTGTATTTTCAGAACTTCTAGAGCACTTTTGATTATGTCTTTCTGCTTAATACATGATTGAGATGAACAGTGGGATAGAAATATTTCTGAACGTAAACTATTTTTCTCTTCTCCCTATAGCCAGCTATATTTGGATAGCAGTTAATGAACTCCGATCTCAAAATTTAGATATGAGAATTGCTCTATTCGATTAGTTTTTATGAATACACTGGACTTAAATTCAAAGGTCACACTGTGGTTTGAATGTTGGTGTGCCCCCAAAATTCAGAGGTGGAATCCCAACCCCCACCGGGATGGTAATAGGAAATGGGACTTTGGGAAGTGATTAGGTCATGAGGGTGGATCCCCGATAAATAGGATTAGTGCCTTTATAAAGGAGGCTCCAGAGAGAATCCTTGGTCCTTCCACTAGACACCAGATCCAATGGTGACATGATCTTAGACTTCTCAACCACCAGAACTCTGAGAAATTAATGTGTGTTGTTTGTAAGACACCTGTTCTATAGTATTTTCTTAGGGCAACCCAAATGAACTAAAACAAGTGTATTCTGACTTCTACATGCCACCAGGGTATAAAGGGCCTTACACAGGTGTTTCAGTGGTGGGGGTCCTTCGAGTCCTCTTCCATACCAACTGAGGACAAAGGCCAATGGATGAGACTGGGCATTCCTTTGCCCAGTTGGTTGTGAGTGCTCCTTATCTCCATTTGCCTCTAAAGTCTTGCTTTATCCCACCTCTATGAGGAAGCAGGGCCAGATTCTAGAAGATTTCCCTCTCCCTAGTCTATTAAAATTGAATCCCTTTCTTTCTTGACCTCAAAGACTTTCTCCTTCTGCCTTCCTTGTCAGACCCAGCTGGTTCATTTTCTCAATAGACTTTGGCTTTTACAAAATAGAGGTCAAACCTTGACTTTGTACTGCACCTGGATTCTGCCCTGCCAAAAAAATTCCTGAAGCAATGAAGCCTAAAAACAACTATAATTTGTAGAATGCTGGAGCAGAAAATACAAAGACCAAAATACAAATTACACTTTTAACAAATTACCCAGTAAGCATTTTAGCTTTATAAAATTTTTGAAGCAAATGCTATCTGGGCATACATTTATTACCCCCAAAAATGGGCATAATTAATAGAATTTTCTAATTTTAAAGCACACCCCAGTCAGTAGTAAGTCCTTCAAAAGATTCAGGAAGTCAACTGGAACATTTTAAACATACGTTCTCATATGCTGTCTCCTTTAGTGTGACAATATTCTTAACATCATGTGCTCATTTCATGTAAAACACCATAACACCACAGTAGGCTAAGTCAACCAGAAACTACAAAATATATAAACTCGTATTTTATACAACAAAGAAAAACAAGGTTATCAAAGAAGTTATGCTTTCTATAAAATAAACAAACAAACAAACAAACACATTTTCCTCACCAGAGACTCAGGGGCACTGATGCATTATGTTGTTGAGATTTGAAAGTCTCATTCCGGCTGTGATTAACACTCTTGCATGTAACAAGCAATGCCTTAAAAATGAAAATCTATTTTCCTTTTTTTCCCCTCCATTTTCATTGCTTTCCTCAACTACCACTTAAAATTCAAGTAGGATTTCTTTTATTACTAAGGTCACATTATAAAATAGCACATAAGATGAAAGTAATAGAGTGTAGCCAAAGAGGGGCGTGAAAATGAACACATCGGAAGCCAGCCTTGCTTGCATGCTGTTTCAGAGGTGTTCATTCTCATTGGATCTTTAAGGTAGGCTGACAGGAACAATCAGTTGCCTCATAGATCACTGACAGAACCTCAGGAAGACAGATGACATCCAGAATAGCAACCCCACAGAAATTAAAGCACTGGAAGAACAATTAACATCTCTGGGGATAAAAATGCCAAGGAGGAACGTTGCTAATTTTAGGGCACAAAACCAAGCCTAAATGACATCTTCATCTCCGTGGCAGTTAAGCCCACAAAAGAAATGCAATGATTCTACAAGTCTAATCATGTGTTTTCATATCTTTTTACAATGTATAGTCAATTTCTGATCAGTCGCAGACAATTTCTGATCAGTCGCAATTTCTGATCAATCACAGGCAGATCTACTCAAGATCTCCCATAACACATGTGGCATGGATCATTTTAACCCCTACCCCACTCCCATGACAGGAATACAGTTGATCAGTGAACAATGGGACTAACTTCTTGAGATGAGTTGAGTCAGGAAGAAGTTCATTCACACTCTGGATGGAAATGACTCAGCAGCTGGAGAGTGAAATTGGGAAGCTTTAGAAAGCTCCCTGGAGGCAGGGCGCTATTATATTCTTAAAGCATGAAAAAAAAAAAAAAGTGGAGTTCAGGAAAATCTTAAACCTATAGAAATGCTTTAGTATAATACAATGAAAAACTGTATTAGTTGTGGGCGCCTGGGTGGCTCAGTCGTTGAGCGTCTGCCTTCGGCTCAGGTTGTGGTCTCGGGGTTCTGGGATCAAGTCCCGCATCGGGCTCCCTGCTCGGTGGGAAGCCTGCTTCTCCTTCTCCCACTCCCCCTGCTTGTGTTCCCTCTCTCGCTGTGTCTCTCTGTCAAATAAATAAATAAAATCTTAAAAAAAAAAAAAGTATGTTATTCAGATTCCAAAGTTTGTAGCATAATTGAACTTTGTCTTTCTATTTCATTGAAAACAGTTAACACATAGAAGATTACATATTTTGAGTATTGAAATTTATATAGGTAGATTCCACTCAAGCAATATTTTAAAATATAGTTATGTTTTCAGGGGTTGTAATATTATTCCTTTATGATGATTTGTGCTATTATTTTCTAATGCAACCCCATACTAGAAGGGGAAACAAAGATACGCGTGTGTGGGGGGGTCTAAATAAGAAAACCCAGGTGAAAGGAAAGTGGTCTCCTTGGGAAGTTCTTTTTTTTTTTTTTTTTTTAAGATTTTATTTATTTATTTGACAGAGATATAGCGAGACAGGGAACACAAGCAGGGGGAGTGGGAGAGGGAGAAGCAGGCACAGCAGGGAGCCCCATGCAGGACTGGATCCCAGGACCCTAGGATCATGACCTGAGCCGAAGGCAGACGCTTAACGACTGAGCCACCCAGGCGCCCCACCTTGGAAAGCTCTTTTTTTTTTTTTTTTAAGATTTTATTTATTTATTTGAGACAGAGAGAGCACATGAGAGGGGGGAGGGTCAGAGGCAGAAGCAGGCTCCCTGCTGAGCAGGGAGCCCGATGCGGGACTCGATCCAGGGACTCCAGGATCATGACCTGAGCCCAAGGCAGTCGCTTAACCAACTGAGCCACCCAGGCGCCCCTGGAAAGTTCTTAAAGTAAGACCATCTCATGTGCCACTGATGACCACTGCCCCTCCCAAAAAAAAGAAGGAACAAAAAACTCATCACTCAACTTCACTCCCTGTAATTTAAGAATAATGTAATATTAAAGTGTTTTAGCTAATATGGATTTTTATTACAAAATATCTATTTCATCACTAACCATACCACCTTTTGACTGTAGATTATTGTGAAGTGCAAAATGAATGTCCTCATATCCACATCCCCAATGAACTACTAACCAGCATGTAATTAAATTTTGTAAAACTACAGCATATTCTATGATTTTCTTATTATTTTAATATGGAAATCTTCAAACAATACTTAACTATATCACATGAAAATAAGGCATTGATTTGATCACTGGCTTAAATTTAGAAATTCAGCTTGCCTGAATGAAAATCTTTTTCAAAAGAAATAATTTGTCTAATATTTTGATCATTGTCAATAAGTATTATTTTATGGTTTTTATCATGTAATAAAACTTAAGTGTGAGCTTGTTCACTCATGTGGCAGATATTCCGACTTTGCTCACATCAAGAATAAAGTTGCCTAAACTCATTCAGTAAAGTAGCCCTATCACAAACATAGATATGCAGTGATCTAATTAAGGAGAAATTTCTTGAACCAAAAATTTGATTTATTTATAAATCTAACCCTGGCATCCTGTAACCTTTTCTTATCAACTCTTCTACCATTCAAATCTAAGTAAATTAAAACGTAACCCAGAGAACGTTCTGTCACTGTGAGATATATATGTAGAAATGATGCTTTAAGGCCAGAGCTGTCATTTGCTTTATTCACACCATTAAAGGTCTTCATTAATATGTGCTTGTTGTTTAGCAGTAAAACACCTTTCCTACCTTGCTACTGAATAAGATAAGTAATGAAGTTTTCTAGTTAAAGTTTCCCAATTTATGATTGGAAGCTAATTACAGATAGGATAAGCATAATCATATTCATCCAAGTATATGTTTAGAAGGCCATGGAAGGAAGATGGCCCTAAAAACACGACAGACATTGACAAATGTGGGCATGGGGAAGGAAGGTGGGTGCAAAATCTTCCCCAGTTAAGAACCACTAACCTAGGCAGATGGAATCTATGGAGGAAAGAGAAATCAAGGAAGCTTTTGATGAGCAAGGGGGCAGATGGAAGATGTAGGAAGGAAAGTGCCTCTAGAGGGTGGAAGTTCCAGCAAATAGATGCTAGCTGCCAGATTTTGAAACTGCAGTGAAATAAAGCTGCATAAAAACAGTAAGATCATTATCTCTATGAATCAGAATTTTCAGATCCCGGGGACAGAGGTCTGCCAGGAAAAACCAGACCCCTCTAGGCCAGACAGGTAGAGAAAACCTGCTCACGATGCTACTTAGGAGAAACACCTCCCTGGTAGGAGGTACTTGCCTCAAATTCACCACTAGGCTCCCACTCAAGGCACCTGCCAGATTTGAAGTATCAGGAGGGAGGAGCCCGAAGAGCCAGACTCCAAACTCCAAAGAACCACATTCAATTTCACACAAGGAGCAAGGACATGCCAATCAAAATTCCAAGAGAGCTGCCCCAACAAAACAGGACCAAGTCAAGCATGGGCTCCATCCGTCTACACTACAGCAACAGCTGTCTGACCTGGTTCGATGCCGAACTGGATTTAGCTCCAATCCTTTCTGCCTAACATAGCAGAGGAAAATATTTTCAGGCACAAAGGACCCTTCTCTGATGCTAGAAATGTTCTTGATCTGATCTGAGAGGTGGTTACATATGGGAGTATAACATGTTTTCGAGTTTCAGATTTTAGTGTCCTTTCCTGCGTTACGTTATACCTCAATTAAAAAGCATAATGATAATAGCAATAACCGTAATTATGTATTAAGTGCCTATAAATCCATCATTCAAAACAGTTGAGTCTTGAAAAA
This sequence comes from Mirounga leonina, assembly GCF_011800145.1. Classification (NCBI taxonomy): domain Eukaryota; kingdom Metazoa; phylum Chordata; class Mammalia; order Carnivora; family Phocidae; genus Mirounga; species Mirounga leonina. Next base: position 30,464,874 of record NW_023270320.1, on the reverse strand, counting down.
TAACATGCATCTAATAACCCCACTCCCTCTCCCTTCTGGCCCCCTGAACTTTGGCCCGAATTCCGTGTCCATTATCTCTTTGCTTTTTCTTGTATTTCGTTTCATTGTGTCTATTTGGATTCCTAAATTATAGATGTAGGCTAGTTGTAACAAGCTGCTTTTTTTTTGAGATGTTTAAATTACTTTGTCTTTCTTACTGTGTGTCAGTATCTTAAAAATAATATGCCTCAAGGTCAGTGGTCTAAACAATTATTCCCAGTTGCCATTTATTTCATTGATAGATTTTGTGTTTGTTCTAAATAGCTTTTTGAGACCAACTTTTCTGGGGGGCTTCTCCCCTTCAGGAAAAGTTGGAGTCTCTTTTCTGTCCTCTATGCATACTATGTTACCTCTAATGGCTATAATCAAATTGTCTTTTATTCCTTGATTTTAATATGATCATATATCAATCATTTCTTCCATCTCATTAGTTTTATTTTAAACACATTATATATTGTCCGTCTTTTATAAATTGTTCGTTAGTACCATAATGGCATTAGTTGGATCTCATTTGGCTTTCATAGCTCTGCAATCTTACTTCAATATACTCTTTTATCAGTTTGTAGTTAAACAAAATGATTTACTGAATACCTATTAAATTCATTTTGTCTGTGAAATAAATCACAACTGGGGAATCTTCTTCTGTTTCTTGAATTATGCCTTTTTTCCAGATTAGATTTCTCAACTGCATTTTGCATGTTTGTAGACGCTGTTTCTCTCTCTCTAGTCTCCTGCATTTAGACTTTCCATTTTCATTGAAAGAAGGAGGCACATTCTTCTTGACATCATTCACATCTTTTCTCAGACCAGATTCTTCCAAACATCAAGCCTCAGTTTGACTTCTACTTTTCCCGCTTCTCTTTAGTTTGCGGCCACTGGGGTCACTGAGCGGGATACCCGCTGGGATAAGAGTGAGCTTGACTTTTTTCTGCCATCTCCCTAAATGTTCCTATCTAAGACCCATTCCGGCAAGCTGGGGGTGTAGCTCGTACCTGTGGAATCTTAGTTCATTTCCCTTTCTGAGTAATGCACTAGAATATGGGAAGCCATGAGACATGACAAAGCCTGGAAAAATTGCAAGCCTGGGAATAACACAAAGACTGAAGAATGGCTATCCTTCCTTATGGCAAGCCCTGACATAGTGAATGCCTTTGCAGCCATTCTTACCGAGATGGGATCCTGCTCTGTAGATGTTTCAATTATCCAGAGCAGTCTGCCAGTTATCATAGTGAAAAGAAGGAAATAAATAGAATAAATGTCAATCTTGCTTATGATTTGAAAACAGTGTAATGTTCCCAATGACTACCCCTAGAGCAGAGTAGAACCATATGAGGAATTCTGGTGACTGTTCTGAACCATTTCAGGCAATGTTCTGGTTGTTTGGAGATGGTATTTGGCAAAAGCCTCTTTGATGAGGAACCAGTGAAGTCAAACTGTGGTCCAAGAGGAGTTATTGACCACATACACATTTTGAGCACATGCATCTCCATGAAGAATGCCTACACTGAGTTTCTTATCTTGAGACTAAGCCTGGATGATAAGGGATAATGGTGATTTGTGTCTTTTTCTTCTGCAGCTGACACATCCAATACATTAGCTTCTCCATTCTTAATTAAGATCAAAGCATTTAGTGCTCCTATTGATCCCTACATGCATGTGACTTCTTAAAGACTAGGTTAACCTGCTTTTACTTCTCTTAATCCTACAATCTGACTCTGAAGCCCCTTAAAACAGGAAAATCAGGAGAGTATAGAGACATAAGAAAGGATAGTTCATGGCACCAAATGCTTTAAAGAGGTTATATCAGATGAGGAAAAATATGTCTTTTGGTTCTTAACCAAGAAACAATGATCTTTGCTAAGTTTTAGGGGGGGCTAGATAGCAGAGTGCTAAGTGAACAGGAGGTGAATGAATAACATCATGTTCAATGTCACAGCCTGCATGGAAAGGACAGAATTTAGGGAAAAATAGAGTGAAGGAAATTTTATCTTTCAAAAGATAGGAAAGACGTAAGCATGCTTACATATTAATGCAATGAAGTCAGGGGGATCCCATGTGAGAGAATGGTGGATCTATGGTAAAAAACAAACAACAATAATAATTTAAAAAACCCCTAAAATCCCTCTAGTTGCATGAAGAGAAGAAAAGAAGGCATCTCTTCCCCGCCAGTCTAAATGGAGTGATAAAAATCTAGAGCCATCACTAGAATAACCAGTGTGCAGCTAACATTCCTAAGACTAGGAATTTTGTTTTAAGGCATTTTTAATCATCTAAAAATGCTAAGAATTTCTTATAGATATTTCTTATAGATATAAGATGTATTTTTTTAAAAGATTTTATTTATTTATTTGACAGAGAGAGACACAGTGAGAGAGGGAACACAGCAGGGGGAGTGGGAGAGGGAGAAGCAGGCTTCCCACCGAGCAGGGAGCCCGATGCGGGGCTCGATCCCAGGACCCTGGGATCATGACCCGAGCCGAAGGCAGACGCTTAACAACTGAGCCACCCAGGTGCCTTAAGATGTATATTTCTTATAGATATAAAAAGGTTCTAAGTAAACAAAACTCTGATGTTCACTGGCACTGACTAAAGACAGAGTAGTGCAGAAGGAATCAAACAGGAACAAAACAAAGAGAAGAGCATCCTGGCCCATCTTCATTATTGTGTCGACAAATGCACACCAGGAGTCAATTCCTTTTAATTAAAAACATAACATATATTGATAAGGGATTTTTTGTTAACGGTTTTATAAATGTTAAGACATGTATTGATTCATGTAACTACCACCTCAAGCAGGACAAAGTCAAGTCCCACACCCCCCCAAAAACCTCCCTCCTTCTGTGCCTTTGTAGTAACAACCTCCACATACCTCTCCTTCCTTGAAACGACTTACCTGTTCTGCTTCATGATAGGTTTGTCTTTCCAAGCATATCCTGTAAATGAAATCTTTTTTTTTTTTTTAAAGATTTTCTTTATTTATTTGACAGAAAGAGAGACACAGCGAAAGAGGGAACACAAGCAGGGGGAGTGGGAGAGGGAGAGGCAGGCTTCCTGCAGAGCAGGGAGCCTGATGTGGGGCTCGGGACCCTGGGATCATGACCTGAGCCGAAGGCAGAGGCTTAACGACTGAGCCAACTAGGTGCCCCCCGTAAATGAAATCTTACACTAAGTAATTTTTTTGAAACTGGCTTATTCACTCAGTGTGACTGACTTTGAGATTCATGCAGGTTGCAGCTTGCATCAACAGTTACTTCTTTTTATTGTGAAGTAGCCTCTCATTGCATAGATGCATCCTAGTTTGTTTCTCTATTTCTTTGTTGAAGGACATTTGGACCCTTTCTAGATTTTTACCCAGTGATGTCCCTCATGGGTATTTATCCTCGAGAAATGGAGGCCATGTTTACAAAAACACTGTATGCAAACATTTATAGCAGCCTTTTTCATATTTACACAAAACTTCTCATATGAGTTTAATAAAAAGAAATATGTTATGAGAACTTAATTGTATGTGTACATGTAGGTATATATATACAAATACATGTGTGTGTGAAATTTTCAGTTTGACTATGTGGTAAAATAATTATAGTTCTCATTCCAGAGACCACATCCATAATTATAATAAACACTTGCTATCTTCATGGAACTGCGGTAAAAGGATCTCATCCAGATATTGTTATACTTATCTGAACTGGGCAGGCATTTCCTATTTCAGTTGAGATTCTTATAAATGAAAACAAACAAAACAGATGCTGGACCCTTTACAAACTGCAGCCTTAGCCAGGGGTTTCAAATTTCTTTCATTGTTCTTGTTACACATAACAGAAGGAAGCCTCATAATGGGCCAACTTATGAATATTTTTAAGGTGCCATAAACTAAATATACTATAGCTGAAGTTAGCATATGGAGGATGATATGAGAAACTGTCCACAATACATATCCTTATTTCTACGGGGAAAACGTTTTATAATTTTTCAAAACTACCAGTTTGCTGGTTGGGTTTGCTTTAGCAATGATAATGTTTTCAATCTGTATGGAGTCCTATTCCTATGAACATTCCTTAACCCATATTATGTGATTTTTGTTTTCCCTTCAGTGTCAGCCTCAACTAAGGATGGATTTTCAAACATAAGCATATGCCCCATACCTTCCTGTCGCAAAGATTCTTTTTTTTTTTTTTGTCGCAAAGATTCTTAAGCCATCCAGGAAAGGAATTCTTGGACAATGTTATTGTAGACCACACAAATCTGGCATTAAAGAAAGAGACTGTAGAGGTTTTTTTTTTTTTTTTTTTTTTTTTTACTTTTTTATTGTTATGTTAATCCCCATACATTACATCATTAGTTTTAGATGAAGTGTTCCATGATTCATTGTTTGTGCATAACACCCAGTGCTCCATGCAGAATGTGCCCTCCTCAATACCCACCACCAGGCTAACCCATCCTCCTACCCCCCTCCCCTCTAGAACCCTCAGTTTGTTTCTCAGAGTCCATAGTCTCTCATGGTTCGTCTACCCCTCCGATTTCCCCCCTTTCATTCTTCCCTTCCTGCTATCTTCTTCTTTTTTTTTTTTTAAACATATAATGTATTATTTGTTTCAGAGGTACAGGTCTGCGATTCAACAGTCTTACACAATTCACAGCACTCACCATAGCACATATACTCCCCAGTGTCTATCACTTAACCACCCCATCCCTCCCACCCCACCCCCCACTCCAGCAACCCTCAGTTTGTTTCCTGAGATTAAGAATTCCTCATATCAGTGAGGTCAGACTGCAGAGGTTTTAATTCTGCAAGGCACACTATGACTTCAAGAATCCTTGTTTGTTGACCTCAAGTATTTCAGACATTGTTTTCTAAAAACTATACCTCTTAGACCCTTGGTTATTTCTGCCAATGGCATGATTATTTAGGTCTTGATGACTCTGTGCCCAAGAAAAATGATACAAAGGATAAAAGTGGTGACAGGATAATCATAGGAAGAGGTTCAGGTTATAGTGATATTAATAACAACAGTAATTCATACCTTGAAATTTTATGGAGCATTTTCCCCGTATTATTCCTTTTAATAGGCTGAGGCACACACTCTAGTCATCTTTAGAGTTTCTGAGAGAAGGGCCCACATGAACATGTACTAGGTTTAAATAAATGATAGACTATGGTCTCACAATTGTGGTAACTATTTGAATTACTTCCTTAAAAAGCTAGGTCTTTAGTCCATTTCCCCTTCCATCCCCAAAGTAGCTGACTAAAAGATTATTGCCACGATTTTAAGGTTGACCCGGGAAGGGCTCCTGGGCAAGGTGTTAAAAGTGGAGATGTCCTCACAATAATTCCAGACTAAAAACAAAGTATCAGTTATTTCCATAACCATCCAGAGCTCAAGAGGTCATGTCAATTCTTTCCTCAAGGCTCTTATAATAATGACATGTATTTTCAGTCTCTGCTCTTAGAGAAAAAGCTTTGATAAATTAATTCATTTATCAGTGCAAATTTCAAACCCAGCCTGATAGATTTTTTTAGATCATGATGCTTTCCAAAAAAAGGGGGAAAATGCCATTGTGATTTATGTATCCATTTCCTACTCTGTCTCCATCTTAGGAGGCACCTGTTCCTGCTTGAGTGTCTCCTCTCTAATCAAAAGAAACTTTGATTTCGGGTCAGCCTTTGAAACGAAATCATAGAACACTTCAATGTGAAGCTGCTATTATGTTTACTGTGGAGGAATGCCCTAAAAAGATGGCCAATTTGCTTTTATGACAAACAACCTTCTTCTGCCCGCCCTCCCCCATTATCATTCTCATCACAGCTGCTAATATTTCCATCGATAAGTGTTAAAGTAAACCTAATCATCATTGCATCACCTAGAATGGTTTCTCAAATACAGTTGTACATTTGGAGATAGGTTTTAATAAGAGTTCATTTTAGTCCAGTGGTATATTTTTTATGAAGTCAAATCATCTGCAAAACAACACTATGTCATAGGTGAGGAAGGAAAGATGAACCCCTGTTTTCCTGAATAAAAGTGCAAAACACACCGAACTTCAAGTGTTTAAATACTTTGTTGTAGATAGCCTGGCTAATAAATAGGAGATGGACATGAAATATTGTGTTATGTAGTTGATATTTTAAAATTAAATATTTACTGTACTAATGAGATAATTTCTTAATCTCTCAAAATTATTACATGAAAAACATATTACTGTCATAAAAATCCAATTTTTATAAGAGGACAGAGTCTAACTTGATTTTAAGATTTTATATTTAAATATTTTTGAGGCGTTTTTGTCAAACGCTAGTGTTTCCCTTAACCAGGGGGTAAATAAAGCAAACTAATTTACTTCCCTTCAAGTTCAGTGGCCCACAATCAATGTTGCTCAAGATTTCTCATCTGAGCCTATTGATCCCAAATTAAATGTGATTCATAAACTTTTTTCTTCTGTCTTCAAACATTATGACACAGAAAACATGCACTTTAACATTTATTTCTACTCTTATTTCTCCAATTAATGTGATTTTCATAAAAGGTTTCAGCAGAAGTCTTTGGAACAACTACTGCAACATTAACATATGCAAGGAGATGACAGATTTTTATTCAAATTTTTTAAAGATTTATTTATTTGAGAGAGGGAGAGAACAGGAGGAGGGGCAGAGGGAGAGAGAGAATCTCAAGCAGGCTCCACACTGAGCACAGAGCCTGATGCAGGACTTGATCCCACAACCCTGAGATCACCATCTGAGCTGAAATCCAGTCAGACAGTAAACCAACTGAGCCACCCAGATGCCCCGACAGATTAATTTTTAAATATGTGGAATGGAAATTTGGTAACATTATGAAAATGCCTTTTTTGGAGTCAATAAAATGTATATGCAGATGTCTATTTCTAATCTGTGCTGTGGCTAAATTTCTTCAGATCTTCACTAGTGCTCTTTGTATTTGGTATTTTTTTTTTTCTGGTATATACAAAAGATAAGTATAGACATCCTCCACAGTGAAAGACTAAATAGGCACAATATCATTCTTTCATTATTATATTTCACACATTTAAATGAACAAAGGGTTTTTTTTCCTTCCTCAAGGAGTACGTTGTTTATACTGTCACCATAATATACATTTCTTTAATTTAAATTGACGAATCTAATTGTGCATCCTGATTTTGTCTTTATATCCACCCACTTGTATCAGTGGAAACAGGAGAATTTCTCTAAAAAAGGGTCTTTTAAATTGAAAATACAGATTTCCCCACTTGGTAATCTGTCATTCTTTTTTGCCTCTTTTATGCTCTTTTCAAAGGAAACATTTTACACTGCTTTCAACACTCACCTAAAAGTGTGATAAATCTCACACCTTTATTCTTTTATAATAAAGCTGTATTTTGTTGAACTTTCTACCAGACATTAATAAATAAAAATCCATTAAGCATAAATACATCAAATCTTTTAACCAAATGTTGTAGAAAGAAAGCTTAACGCATGGGTCATTAGTATCTACATAGCTCTTACTCAACTTCGTTTACGCTTTTTTATGGACTGTCTCCTGCATTAGACTGTTAATGCTACTTGATGGGGACCTTGTTGATTTTACTTATGAACGTACACCCAGCACTTAGGATTCAGAAAGACTTTCGGCTGAATTTCAATGAAAAAATAAATAAATGTAATTTTTTGCCAGGGCAATTGTTTAGGAATTGGACATGCATCATAGATATTCCCATCAGCATCCGTCACTAAACTTTATGCAAGTGGGATTCTTTTTTTTTTTTTTTAGATTTTATTTATTTTATTTATTTATTTGAAAGAGGCAGTGAGAGAGAGCATGAGCAGGGGCAGGGAGAGGGAGAAGCAGGCTCCCTGATGAGTGGGGAGCCCAATGTGGGGCTGAGTCCCAGGACCCTGAGATCATGACCTGAGTCGAAAGCAGACGCCTAAGGACTGAGCCAACCAGGCGCCCCAAGTAAGATTCTTTTCTTCCTGAATAGTTACTGCTGTGTTATTTCATCCTCTAATCAAAAGCTGAGCTTCCATTAGTCAAAAGGAATGCTGTAGTTATACTGTAGGTTTCGAAGACTGTAATTTTTTCTGGTACAGAATATAGAATAATTTCTCTTTTCCTTCCTTTCCTTTGTATTTCCTATCCAAGTCAAGCACTGTGTAATGCACTCCGTACACTGTTGGAGGCAGATGTGTGAGAGCCACCTGGAAGAATGAAGCTGAGGTTGCCCCAGGCAGCACTGTGCCCCCCACAGCCTCTAAATTCCTCTGTTGAAGTCCTGACCTCCAGTACCTCAGAGTCTGTCTGTGTAAATAGGCCCCATAAAGAAGTAAATAAGTTAAAATCAGGCCATCAGGGTAGCCCTAATAGAGTCTGACTGGAGTCCTGGTAAAAAGAGGAAACTGGGACACACACAGAGATGCCAGGGACGTGAGGAGACAGAGGAAGGCCATGGAAGGACCCAGTAGGCAGGCAGCATCTGCAAGCCGTGGAGAGCGCTCAGGAGCCCCGACCACCGGCCGCGCCCGGATCCTGGCCCTTCAGCCCCTGCCCCTGTGAGGGAATACATCTCTGTGGTGAAAACCAGCCAGTCTGCGATGGTTTATTTCTCACGCCCAGCAAACCGACGCAGATTTCAAAAGTGCATAATAATACAAAGGTTTTTGACAGAATAAGGTTAAACCCACCCACGATACAAGACACGAGTCAAAAGAAGTTACCCATGCCAGGCTTCAGACACCCCTCTTCCATGCCACCAACCACGAAGGGTGTCCTGGTGACTAAAGTAAGAGGAGCTCTGTGTCCATCTAGGTCTCTAGTGAAAGGAATGTGTCCCCACAAAACTTGACGAATTAGCCAAATTCTGCCGAATAGTGGTTCTCGAATAACCATTCTCAAATTGGGGTCTGAAGACCTGAGGGGTTCCATGAGAACCATGATGGCATCCTGTCATCCTCCAGTTTTATACGCTCAAAGCAAAATAACCTTTTGCAGCGGGTTGCAGAAGCAGATGTGAGAGTCCCGCTCTCTCCTATCAAGGCAGACATCAAAGAGATTTGCAAAGATGTACTACACTACCGTATTTCTTATTACATTTTTAGAAATAAAGAAATTGTAGCTATTTCCATAAATGCATGTTATTTGTTAACATTAGTATGTTTATTACTTTGAATTATTTTAATCATTCTCAGTATTAGGATCTATTATGATAAATATTGACAGATATAACCCCTATAAACAATAGACTTTTGATGTTTTTTAAAATATTTGAGAGTGTACAGGATCTTGAGATAAAAAAGCTTAGAACTATTCCAGGAAAAGTATTCCTTTTTTATATTTTATTGCCTCACCTTAATAGCAATGTAAAAAATGTGAACTATCATCTTCAAAATGTATATTTCACTAAACCCAGTTATGACTCCAAAATTATAACGCTGATTCTATAAATGGCAGTTTTCTAAAAATGGAAGAAATCATCCTTCACAAAGCATAAATAACTCACTTGGAATCAGCTCACTGATCAGAATGAGCAGCAAAAAACAAAAGTAAATGGGACTACATAAAACAAAAACTTTTTGCACAGTGATGGAAGCTATCAATAAAACAAAAAGGCAACCTACTAAAAGGGAGAAAATACTTGCAAATCATATATGTGATAAGGACCTAATATCCAAAATATATATATAAAGTTTATACAACTCAAAAGCAAAAAGAAAAGGGCGCCTGGGTGGCTCAGTTGGTTAAGCGACTGCCTTCGGCTCAGGTCATGATCCTGGAGTCCCGGGATCGAGTCCCGCATCGGGCTCCCTGCTCGGCAGGGAGTCTGCTTCTCCCTCTGACCCTCCTCCCTCTCATGTGCTCTCTCTCATTCTCTCTCTCTCAAATAAATAAATAAAATATCTTAGAAAAAAAAAAAGAAAAAAGAAAAAAGTTTAATAAATGAAGAGATCTGAATAGACATTTTTCCAAAAAAGGCAGATAGCCAACCAACACATGAAAAAATGCTCAACATCGCTAATTAGGAAAATGCAAATCAAAACCACAATGAAATATTACTTCATATTTGTCAGAATGGCCATTATCAAAAAAAACCAAGAAACAGTAAGTATCAGCAAGGACATGGAAAAAAGGGAATCCTCATGTACTGTTGCTGGGAATACAAATTGGTGCGGCCACTATGGAAACAGCATGGAGGTTTCTCAAAAAATTAAAAGTAGAACTTCCGGGGTGCCTGGTTGGCTCAGTCATTAAGCGTCTGCCTTCGGCTCAGGTCATGATCTCAGGGTCCTGGGATCGAGTCCCGCATTGGGCTCCCTGCTCAGCAGGAAGCCTGCTTCTCCCTCTCCCACTCCCCCTGCTTGTGTTCCCTCTCTCGCTGTGTCTTTCTCTGTCAAATAAATAAATAATATTAAAAAAAAAAAAAATTCTCAATCCAAAAAAAAAAAAAAAAATTCTCAATCCAAAAACCTAGGACACAATTTTGACTGCCAATTTCCTTATAATCATATAACAAATCCCGGCAGGGCTAATTTCAATATACAACCTAAATAGAAACAGTTTCACGATCTGCTAGAGCAAAGTCTATGCTACTATCATTTTTCAATTAGACTACTAAAAAAGCCTTGTTTTTTATTCTTTTCCCCTAGCACCCACCTCACATAAAATTATTTCTCCATTCAACAAAAATGGAGAACAGAACTAAAACAGAAATAAAATCATTCCCTTGCTTATTCAAAACCATAATAATTTCTCATATATATAGAACAAAACATTTAAATCTCAGCCTATGAGATCTTTTTGAAAATTTATTTTATTTAAATTTAACTATTATTAAATTAAGTAATAATTATTAGTTTCAGAGATAGCATTCGGGGATTCATCAGCTGCATATAACACCCAGTGCTCATTACATCACGTGCCCTCCTTAATTCCCATCACCCAGTTGCCCCACCCCCCACCCCCTCCACTCCAGCCAGCAACTCTCAGTTTATTGCCTAGAGTTAAGAGTCTCTTATGGTTTGCTTCCCTCTCTGTTTTTATCTTATTTTATTTTTCCTTTCCTTCCCCTATGTTCATCTGTTTTGTTTCTTAAATTCCACATGAGTGAAATCATATGGTGTTTGTCTTTCTCTGACTGACTTATTTCACTTAGCCTCATACCCTCTAGTTCCATCCACATCATTGCAAATGGCAAGATTTCATTTTTTAATGGCTGAGTAATATCCCATTATATGTATATCTATATATACACCACATCTTCTTTATCCATCCATCTGTTGAGGGACATCTGGGCTCTTTCTATAATTTGGCTATCATGGACATTGCTGCTATAAACACTGGGGTGCACGTGCCCCTTTGGATCACTATGTTTGTATACTTTGAAGAAAATCCCTAGTAGTGGCATTGCTGGGTTGTTAGGTAGCTTCTTTTTAACTTTTTGAAGAACTGTCTTCCAGAGTGGCTGCACCGGCTTGCATTCCCACCAACAGTATAAGAGGGTTCACAAGCCTTCGCTAGCCCACTGCAGGATGAGAAATCACAGGGAGTAGAGGAGCCATCCTGGTGCAAACTACCCAAACCAACGAGTGAATACTTGACTTACCAGGTGACAGCAGATGCATAATCAAGCCCAGCACGGATTGATTGACCTAGGCTGATAGACTCATGTGAAGTAATAAATGGTGCTTGCTTTTAGGGTACTAAAATTTTAGAGTGACTTGTTATGAAGCAATACCTAACTGATACACCTGAGCACCTTTCCAACCTCATTTCCTACCAATGGCCATTAACCTCCTTTTTCTCTAGTCTCAACGGCCTTCTTTGAAGTCATGCCTCATGGCTGTCTCTAACCTTTGTAGCTCCTGATTGCTCTCTGCAGAACTCCTAAATGAGATTTTTCCATTGATTTTTCTCTCACTTACTTCTGTCCTTTTGCATAGATCCCCTCAGAGGGCTTTATAGTAATTACCCTTTTCCCTCAACATGCTATTTATTTTCTGTAGCACTTATCAGTACCTGATACGGATTGTCTGTTTATTTTTTCATTTTCCCCATACTAGGATGTAAGTTCAATGAGTGCAGTGATTTTGTATGCCTAGGACCTAAAACTGCCTGGCACATGACCTCAATGAATAAATCAAAGAAAACTCTCTAAGTAAAGACACTATATTTGCATATTTTAGAGCCATGTATTAAAGACATTATATTATTTAGTAGAAAAAGTGTAAGTTTTTTTTCTCAACTACATCCATATAATAATATCAGCTCAGAAAAAAACCTAAAGAAAATCCAGATATCACCAAAGACTGCTATGACAGATTAAAAAAAAAAAAAAAGGTATTGTTATCCTTTCTCAGATTTAAGTTCACCATTTTAAAAGAAAAATGCAAAGACACATCAAAATTCTTGATAACAGGGTGGGTAGATAATGATGGGAAAAGTCACATTTCAGAAAGTAATTTAAATAAATATGTAACTGAATTTTTATGATTATTTTAAAACATACTGTTTTAAAGCAACTTACAACTACTGATTCCACATAGGTGATTTCTCCTTTATTAATAAAAATGATGTACAACATGCCATAGTTACTCAGTCAACAATTCCCGAAGATCACCTTCGGTGTCCAGTCCAAAACAACCCTGGGATTACCTTACTCGGATATTAAGCTTTATGGAGCAACAACTCTTCATTTGCTTCTACTTCGTATGGAAAGGATAGTGCTGCGGACAGAGAACAGTACATTTTCAGCAAGCCACCTCAGGAATGGGCAGTGATGGTCTCATTAATGCTTGTAGAAGCTGCTATACTTAATCTCTGAACACATCACTCAATGTCCCCATGGCATTCAATTCTCCCAATGCCATGTGCATGACATGACTTGGGATAAGGATATAGGCCCACTTGAAGAAAATGTGGGCTTGTCTTAAAGTTTAATTTCAGTTTCCCCCCGCCTTAAAACTTACAGATTCATTAACAAAGAATGGCAGCAAGTTTTGCCTTATAAAACAGGTTAAGGAGGCAGGAGTCTAGTTGTTTTCATTTCACGAAGAAAAAAAGAGATATTTTTAAAACAAACATATTAATTTAATTACCTTCTCTTCTGAATCCAGTGCCAACACCAAGGAGTAAAGGAAGGATTTGGTCATTCCCATAGCATCTTACAGTCTACTCTTTCACAGGATTTGGAACATCTAAGATGTCAGAACAGTCTTTTTTTTTTTTTTTTTTTTTAAGTAAGCTCTATGACCAACATGGGGCTTAAACTCATACTTGCGACTCAGATGAAGAGTCACATGCTCTACCAACAGCCAGCCAGGTGCCTCTCATAACATTTTTTTTTTTTTTAAGATTTTATTTATTTATTTTACAGAGAGATGGAGAGAGAGAACAAGTAGGCAGAGAGGCAGGCAGTGGGAGAGGGAGAAGCAGGCTCCCCGCCGAGCAGGGAGCCCGATGCGGGGCTCGATCCCAGGACCCTGGGATCATGACCTGGGCCGAAGGCAGCCACTTAACCAACTGAGCCACCCAGGCACCCCGTCTCATAACATATTTTTAAATTATCTTACAGAATCAGCTTTGAGTACCTCACAAATTAATATATATCATGAAATATTTTTTAGTAAAAGGAATAATAAGGAACTGTTTCTCCATGTTAATTTAATAATGGTAGAGAATATAACAGTTTTAAAAATTCAGAGTTTAATTCCCATTACCTTTTAATTTTTCAAGTTAATTATTTTCCAGTCATATATCATTCAGTTTTTGCTAGCTCAGAAATCATTTGAAGTAAAAACTGTTGATGGAATGGGGGAGTCAAACTCTAAGGTATCTAGCTCCAATGACTAGATACCATTAACTAAGATGAGAGGACATAGGAAGGAAGGCAAATCTGAGGTAAATATAGCGAATTTGATTAATTCAAAAGAATTTCATGGAATTTTAAATGCCAAAAAGATTCATAGCAAGAGAATTTTGGTGTACAGTTGGATACGTGCAGCAATCTCAGGAAAGTGGTCAGGACAAGAGGTAAAGGACAGGGCATCACCTCCATTTATAGTTGAAAAGAAGGAGGTTCAAATGTTCAGAGAGAGATGGAGTATGACTGCCAGGTGGGGGCTGGGCCCTTCTCTGGGGCCTGAAAGGTACCTGGGGGTGAAGCAACGGAAACAACCAATGTAGATGCTCGCTTTAAGAAGTCTGGTAGTGAAGGAGAGATGACAAATACCAGACAGATTTACAGAGAAGATGATCAAGTGCAGTCTGTCTTTGTTTCCCTGTTTGACACAAGGAGCGTCAATGAAATCTCAGGTGACTTGCACCGTGAACTTCATGTCTCCAGATATCACTGGAAGCCTAGCAATTTATCACCCCCATTACTTACAATGCCAGGAAGACACCCAACCTGAAACCCATAGTAGGGTCTCATCAGTCTCTTCTTCGTTCAAAGTGTCAGGTAGGGTTACAATTGCAGCTTTTAATAAAAGGCAAAGCGGTCCACAAAAACCATCACAAGTATGCCTCGGGTCCGTGCCCTTCGCTAGCTGCTGTAGCAGGCTTTTTGAAATTTCTACTTTGCCTTGACGTCCCTGGGCCACTCCAGGCAATCTTCACCCGGGGCTCTCAATTACACGCATGGTGATTTTAAACCTTTGATGCACTTTAGGATCAGCTGAGAAGCTTTTTAAACAGTAGCCATGCCCCAACCTCATTCTATTCCACTCCTAGGGTCTTCATTTCAGCCTTCATTTCTTTCACCCAGATGACTAAAACAGCCGCCTAACAGTCTCCTAAATCCTACCTCTCAAAATCTCAGCTCCACAGAGTCCCCAGGTAAGCCATTCAAAAGAATATAATCTTGTCACATCCCTGCTGAAAACCTTATAATGGTTTTTTTTTATATCCTTTGGTTGTTAGATTTATTTTATCTTCACTAACTCATTCTCCTATGATCTTCCTTTCTTTATGGAGAGACCAGTTTCTGACCTCTGTCATTTACCTACTACTCTCTGAAGAAGCTTCTTTTCACATTGCAAGGCAGGTCAACTGGCAACAAATCCCCTCGATTTTTGTTTGCCTGAGAAAGTATTTCTCCTTCACCTTTGAAGGATAATTTCACAGGGTACAGATTTCTAGGTTGGTTTTCTTTTCCTTTTTTTTTTTTTTTTTTAATGCTTTAAATATTTCACTCTCTTCTTGCTGCATGGTTTCTGAGGAGAAGTTGGATGTAATTCTTAGCTCTTCTATAGGTATTTTTCTCCCTTCTGGCTTCTTTCAAGTTTTCTTCTTTATATTTGAATTTTTTGAAGTTTGGGTCTGATGTGTCTAGGTGTAGGTTTTGGGGTTTTTGGTTTTTCGCATTTTTCCTCTTTGGTGTTCCCCGAACTTGCTGGATCTGTGGTTTAGACTCTGACATTCATTTGGGAAAATTCTCAGTGATTATTACTGCAAATAGTGCTTCTGTTCCCTTTCCTCTCTTGGTAACCCTGTTACACATATGTTACTTCTTCTGTAGTTGCACCACAGTTCCTGGGTATTGTATCTTTTCCAATTTTTTTTTCTCTTTGCTTACAATTTCAGAAGTTTTTCTTTTTTTTTTTTTAAAGATTTTATTTATTTATTTGACAGAGAGAGGCAGTGAGAGAGGGAACACAAGCAGGGGGAGTGGGAGAGGGAGAAGCAGGCTTCCCGCGGAGCAGGGAGCCTGATACGGGGCTTGATCCCAGGACCCTGGGATCATGACCTGAGCCGAAGGCAGACGCTTAACGACTGAGCCACCCAGGAGCCCCACAATTTCAGAAGTTTCTATTGTCATATCCTTAAGTGCAGGATTTTCTTCAGCTGTTTCAAGTCTACCAATGAGCCTATTAAAGACATTCTTCATTTCTGTTAGTGTTTTTGATCTCCAGCATTAGTTTAAAAAAAAAAAAATTCCTGGTCTGATAATTCCAATATCCCTGTCATCTCTGATTCTGGTTCTGATGGTTGTTCACTCTCTTCAAACTGTGATTTTCACCTTTGAGCATGCCTTGTCACTTCTTTATGGAGAGGTGGACATGATGTACTGGGTAAAAGGTCCTGCAGTAAATCAGCTTTTAGTAATGTGGTGGCGAGGTAGGGGGGAGGGGAAGTCTTCTGTAGTCCTGTGATTAGGTCCCAGTAGCTCCCAGTCTCTTGAAGAGCCTGTGTCCCTGGAGTGTGACCTTCACAAGTGCCTCTCAGTTTTCTGCCCATCCCTTAAGTTGGAAAGCATGGCACGAGGGGCTGCAGGTGGGCAAATTCTGTCCTCCAAGTAGGTTAGGTTCTGCTAACGTAGTTTCTCCTGTGGGAAGATCTTGTTAAGATGAACAGAATGCTCTGGTGTATTTCAAAATGGTTCCTTTACCCCGTCCCCCTTCCGGAAGCTTGAGGGGATTCCTCTTAAATATTCACTGTGAGGATCTGGTAGAGTTCCTGGAGGTAAAATTCAAAAAAGTGTGGGGGTTCCTGATGACCTTGTCTGCCTGAAGTTTTTATCTCTTGGATTTGTCCCACCCTGTGCCTCCAGTAATTCGTCAGCTTCCTAAACCAGCCCTGCTTTCCAGGTAGGTTTCTGCTCACCAGTTGCTACTGTAGTAAGTCATGATTCTCTGTATCTGTCAGTCTATTGAATTATAGAGGCAGTGGGGTTTTTTGTGTGTGACCTTCTCTGATGGATCTAGGAAGAGTTGTTAATTTTCTTTTTTTTTTTTTTTTTAAAGATTTTATTTATTTGACAGAGACACAGCGAGAGAGGGAATGCAAGCAGGGGGGAGTAAGAGAGGGAGAAGCAGGCCTCCCGCGGAGCAGGGAGCCCGATGTGGGTCTCGATCCCAGGACCCTGGGACCATGACCCGAGCTGAAGGCATACGCTTAACGAGTGACCCACCCAGGCGCCCCGTAAGAGTCATTAATTTTCTGTTTGTTTAGTTTCTTACTTGCTGTCAGGAAGGAGTGGTGATTTATAAGCTGCTGGTAATTTTAGATACTTTTTTAAAATATATACTTGCATTTCATATACCACCCCTTTTCTGGATTATTCTCAGATTTTAGAAGCAACTGTTACAATGAAATATTGGGCAGCAATTTGATGGTGGATTAAGAGCCCTGTAGTTTCTTCACACTTTGTTTTAAGATGTACGATCTACTCCACTTCTTTTCAAATGCAGACTGGCCTGTCACTACTTTGAACAAACAATATGCTGTGGGAGTTACCAGTATGTCAGAGGACTGGGAGTCTGTCCGCTGACTGAGAACGTTTCCAAGCAATTCTCTGCTGTTCTTGCTGGGTGCTCAGCCACCACGTAGGTTGTCTGAACACCCAGCTGAAGAGTTTACATGAAGAGGCCCAGTAGGATGAGAAGGGCCCAGATGAATCTAGACTTCCCGCTACCCCCAAAGGGCTCAACACAAGACAGTTGCTGTCCCAGATCCTGCAAACAAGCCATCAGCCAAATGCCAGGTGGCCCCTGTCAACGTCATTTGAAGCAGGAGAGTCACTCAGCTGAACCAAACTGGAATTCCTAATGCACAAAAGCACAAGATAGAATAAAATGGTAGTTACTTTAATATGTTAAATTTTAGGTGGTTTATTACAAAGGATTGAGTAATAGGAACACTATCCCTTTAGTCTGGTCCGTGGGTCTGCCTCATTATAGCCTGGGGAGGGTGGAAGTCTCCATTCCTCACTCAATGCCGCAGCTCTGGTTTTCCTGTGTCTTTGGAGTCGTGGAGTTCTAGTATGTATCTGCCTAGGAAGTCCCTTTCCTGGCTTTTTGTCTAGAGAGAAGCTCGCTTTTGCTGGGTTCATTTTATTTTATTTGTTTTTAATCTATGTCCATTAGCATCTTCAGTTTGCTGGCTTCTCCTCTCCAAATCTGGGATATAGGAAAATCTAGGGAATTCACCACCATGCCATTTTTTTGAGTCCCACGTACCCCTGCTTACCACCCTTCACAGTCCTCTTGGGGTCATTTTATATATTAACCCGAGTTACTATTTGTACTTAATGGGAGGAATAGGGACAATTATGTCTACTCCATCTTCCTAGAAGTGAAGATCAGGGATAATCTGTGTTTTAAGTCATGTATTTAAATGATTATATATATAAATGTTTAAATTGTCAGACTTAGGAGTGCCTTTTTTTTTTTTTTTCTCCTCTGCTTTTCATTTTTCTGATTTCCTTTTTATACCCTCTTTTGTACTGTTGAAATACTGTTGAATCCATTTTGAGTAAATGAAAAACTATTGTTTTGCTTTGTTTTACTATATCTTTGTGCATTTTAGTTGTATCTCTTTCTGTTTTGGGTTTCTCCACAGATTATATGTAATTAAACTTCCACTTTTTTGATTTAAAATTATACCAATTCAAATAAAATTTAGAAGCTTTACCACTAGGTAGATACCTTTCATCATAATTTTTTATGTATGTAAATTTAAGTGTATATATAAATTTATATATATATATCACCACTAGGAAATATTATAATTTTTGCTTTCAAAAATTATCTTTTGAAGAACTTGTGTATACATTTACCATTTCTGTTGCTATTCCTTCACTTCTGAAAATTCAAACCTCTCTCTTTCTCTCTTTATCTTGAAGATATTTCTTTGGCATTCTTTCAGGGCAGGCCTTTTGGCAATAAATTGTCCAAGTTCTATCTCATTTATGTCTTTAGTTTGTGTTTATTTCTGAAATGCAATTTTGCCAAATATAGACATGTGGCCTGACAATTCTTTTATGATGTTTTTCCACTATCTACTGGCCTCCATGGTTTCTGGAGTCATTTACATAATTTTCTTCATGTATACAAAATGTTACTTTCTGAATGACTGAATGAATGAATGAATGTTATTTTCCTCTCCCTGCCTTCAAATTTCCCACTCCCCCTTTTTTTGGTTTTTAAACATTTGATTTTGATAGATCTTGGCTGGTTTTCTTAATTTATCCTGTTTGGGGTCCGATGAAATGTATGTTTTTCTTTCCAAATTTGAGAATTTTTGTCAAATATTTTTCTGCTCCATCTCTGCTACCTCTCCTCACATGACATGTATGTTAGAGCTCTTGGTGTTGTCCCGCATATCCCTGAGACTGTTAGCTTTTTGTTTTAAATCTTTTTTTTTTCTTTCTGATCTTCAGATTTTGTAAATTCTATTGATCTGTTTTCACATATGCTGATGTTCCTCTCTCTTTCCCATCCTGCTGTTGTGCCCATCTAATGGTGTTATTTTTCAGTTACTGTATTTTTTTCTGTTCCCAAATTTCTTTTTGATTCTCTTTTATAGTTTTTATTTCTGTTTCGAGAACCCTCCTTTTCTTTTCTTTCAAGTATGTTTATCTTTTCTTTGTGGAGCATGATTATGAAAGACATTTTAAGGTCCTTTCCTGATAATTTCAACATTCAAGTCATTTTGTTGTTAGCATATATTGATGTTCACTTTCCTTGAAAACTGGCCACATTTTCCTCCTTTTTTGTGAGTTGGGTAATTTGGATTGTATCAGCAGTGTTTTGAATATGATGCTTACCTTATGGGTCCTGTTATTATCCTCTGGAGAATTTTTTTTTTTTCATTTTTTCAAGCAATCAGCACAAGTGACTTCAAACCACAAAATTGGTCTTAAATTCTTTAAGTGCTGCTTCTAATTTCAGTTTTTCAGAGCCTTTGCATGCTGTACTGGGTCTAATGCACGTATTTGCAGCTCACTGGTGAGCCCAAGATTGGTGTGGATTCCTGTATATAATTAGGGAATCCCCTTTTCTAGCTGTCTCCACATTCTCTGGCCCACACAGTGCCCTTTATCCAGTTCCACAGTTTTTTATTGGTTTTCTTAATTTTAGTCTCCCACGTAGCTGCTACTTTATGCACCCATGGTACTGGCTTCTACCTTTGGGGCAAAGTCATAAGAGAAAAGAGAACATACAACAACAAAAGAGGAAACTCACCCCTTTATAGGTCACTTCTAATTTTTGACACCTTTCCATAATCTACCTGCCCTTATTTATTTTTCAGTCTCCTCAGGTAATTGTTTGCATTTTATACAGTTTTTAGTTGTAATCAGCGGGAAGAGTGGCCCATGATGGACATATCGTGCCATGTTGGAAGCATAAAAGCCCAGGGTAGAGATTTTAATTTGTGATGAATCATATGGTTCTAAAGATTTTACTTGTTTGATCGAAGATATTTTTATAAAATAGAATCAGTCACACTTTATTGAAAATGGCTGAATGACTAAGGAAGTGAATAAAATAAATAAATATTAACATAGTTTCTATCCAGAGGGGAAAAAAATTCTAAGTAGATTACGGTGAAAGTTTAGCTTTAACCACCAATACTTCATTTTCTGAAAATTATCTTTAATATAGAAGTCAAAAAAGACCATGCTATTTTAGAGATAAATATGTCATTCTGTTTGATGATAATGATAAAAATTTGTCCTATTGATGAAATTTTATAAAATACTGAGTCAAAGATATTAAATATCTTAAATTAAAAATCTTAAATTAAACCATAAATATGGTTCTACATTTTTTCATTTGTTAATGCACACAACTCATTATAATTCTGAGACTTTTGTTAACAAGGATTAACATTGCCCTTTTTAGATTCCACATGCACATAAAAATTAAATATATGTTCTCATCCATCCTTTGCTTATAACCCAAACAGAAATAACTTGCAGAATGTAGTAAAGGTGTTATTACAAAGCTGAGCATCCACTCCAAACAGATTAAAAGAACCTATCTATTATTAATCCTGATGTTACCAAGCATATTAAATGTTGTTTTACCTGCTACAAATAATTGAACTTATACAACCACTGTATGTGCAAATACTGAGAATTAGGCACACCATTGATTGATGTAGTAGATAGTTTAAAGCCCCAGAGCCTTAAAGCAGTGCTATTGATCTGCTTATATATTTAAACATAAAAATAATGTGTTAAACAGCCTGTGAAGACTTAGCTTTGCATTCTCCCTCTATTTAGTTGTTTAGAACATAAACTTGAATTGTAGATGTGGACAACTGCTTATTTTGATTTAGAAAAAAACAATCTGTCATTTGATTTTAATAAGCGGTCAACATGTTTTGAAGTAGTTTTTCATTTGTTTATACAGAAAATGGGAGTTGGCAATTACTGTAAGATTTAAAATTGTGAAGTGAGAAAACATATTTCTAGATCTCAAGTGATGTAAAATGTAACTAACATGAAAATCCAGACTGATGAAATATCACATCACTCAACCAGGCAGGACGTGTTAAATGGTCTTGGAACCTAAAATTCTGTCACTTATATTTTCTCACCTATGAAATGAGTGTGACTCTGCTTTTTTTTTTTTTTAATTTATCTGAGAGAGAGAATGGGAGACAGAGAACATGAGAGGGGGGAGATCAGAGGGAGAAGCAGACTCCCCGCCGAGCAGGGAGCCCGACGCGGGACTCGATCCAGGGACTCCAGGATCACGACCTGAGCCGAAGGCAGCCGCCCAACCAACTGAGCCACCCAGGCGCCCCTGACTCTGCATTTTTCATGCTTCTAAAGCAGTTGCCAAATTAGTGCTCTGGACATAAGTACTGTACACCAATATAGGATGCAGAGGAATGACTGTTGGCTCCCTGGGTATAAAAGGCTTGGGGTGTCCTGGTTAATAGGAGGTTCATTAACAGTCAGCCAGGTAAAGGGATTACCCCCCATTAAAAATAATGATTTTAAAATTATAATTAGCTAATTTATTAATAAAATATACATATAATATAAACTATATAGAATTAGAGATTTGACAAATAATATAGCACCCTATACTGGCCAAAGTACACCTAGACACTGTAATATCTGTGTTTCATATAAGAAGAGATACCCTCAAAATGTTTCAAGTGAGAAATGGGCCAAAGGAACTATGTTAAGAATGGGCATAATTGATTTCATCAATTAATTGGAGGCTGCCATTGAGAAGTTTGAAAAAAGTAACAATCACAAAGAATATTTTAAAATAATGGGGAAAAAAGATGTTTATCTTCTTTTTTTCAGTCAGGTATACATGGAACTGTCCCATCAGATAGTACTTTTAAAAATGTCTCTTTAGTTGAGTAACTTTAGAAAATATGGAATATTGGGGCATCTGGTGGCTCAGTTAGTTGAGCATCCGACTCTTGATTTCTGCTCAGGTCATGATCTCAGGGTTATGGGATCGAGCTTTGTATTGGGCTTCGGGCTCTGTGCTCAGCGGGAAGTCTGCTTCTCTCCCTCCCTTTCCTTTTGCCCTCCCCCTGCTCGCTCGCTCTCTCTCTCAAATAAGTCTTTAAAAAAATATGGAATATGAAACACTCTTAGAACTTTTCAGCATATTTGTATATTAAAGAATCTGGAAGGTCCTGCCAAAAGGAAAATTGTTTAATATTGTTTAACCCTGAAGTTCCCAAGTTTATGAGGCTGTGGAATGTTTTTATACTTACATAGCAACTATGAACATCCTCTGGAATTAGTATATGCTACAATATTTTGTGAAAAACCTAGAAACATTAAGCAAATTTCAGGTCAAATTTTATTTCTCACTGTTGGACCTGGCCACATGTGCGTCAAGAAATTGAGACTTCCTTTTCTGTCTCCATATTTGCTGATCTGGAATCTAAGAATGCTAGGTGTTAGGTATTCTCACTTCCTAAAGAAATGTGCTAGATTACTGCATAAGTCACTTTGGGAACCAAAGCCTATCACCCGCTTGTCCAATATATTGCGGAGTTAGAAAAATGAGGGAAAAAAATGGATGAATGATTTTTTCTTTAGAAAGAATTGTAGGAGTTCTGGGCATTTCTCTCCCTGCCACACCTGCTGGAAAGGAATGTTCTTTGTCAGACTAGCGTTTTATAAAACTGGTGGAACTTGAGATATGACCCCTTAAGTTCAGATACAGAAAGTGTATCTGGCTCCCATGAAAAAGGTTAAAGGAAAAATTCTGACTAGAGCTTACACTGGGGGCAGAGGAAGGAAGTAGGACTGCAGGGGAGGTGGTCCACACTTCTAAGGTTTGGAGGCTGAAATCAGTATCATATGTAGTCCAGAACTGATGTTTGTTAGTAAGCTTGGAGGGACAGGAGACTTTTATTTATTGATTTCGTATATATTTTTAAAGATTTTATTTATTTGGGAGAGAGAGTGAGCAAGAGGGGAAAAAGAGAGGGGGAGAGAGAGAGAGATTGAGAGCAACTGTGGGGAGGGAGAGGGAGAATCAGACTCCCCACTGAGAAAGGAGCCAGATGCGGGGCTCCATCCCAGGACCCCGGGATCATGACCTGAGCTGAAGACAGATGCTTAACAGACTGAGCCACCAGGTGCTCCGGGGCAGGAGACTTACTTGGAATAGTGATTCATATGTCATTACATTGTGTGAGGTTATAAATTTCTCAGACTGTGATTGAGAGTGTCCAGGAAGCTTTGTCTTCTGTTCCATATTTTCTCCTACACCAGAGACAAGAAATCCAATACAGCAGGCTTTAAGAAGAAGGATGGGAGGAAAAGCGAAATTAGTGCATGATTTCCCCTTCTGTGGTTTAGATAGTTCAATAAACTATTTGCAAATGCATTTCAGTTCCAAAGGAGATTGTAATTCTCACTGTTCCTTCTCAAACTTGCGCCTGCGTGGGGGGATTATTGTACAGCCACCTGATTGGCTCAATTCATACTAGATTCTACAGATTCCCTCCATCTCTGAAGTTCTATGATCCAGTTTAGGTATGAGGGTATCACTGTGATCTACAGTGTGGAGGAATTCACAGATATAGTAACCCCCTGCACTGCTGTAAACTTGACATTGGAGTTTATACTGCTTTTCTATTAAATCTGAACTTTAAAATCATATGGCTGTGATTAACAGCAAACATTTATTTATATATCTATTGTGTCAGAAATATCCCAAATCTTTTTCTATATTCACTTAATTTTCACAATAAACCTATAAGTTGGATCCTTTTATTTTCAGCATTTTACTAATGAAGAAACTGATACACACTAAGGTGAGGTATTTTCACAAGTTACACAGCCAGGAAGTGTTAAAACTGAGATATTTATATAAATATACTATCCCCAAAGTCTGTGCAGTTAATGCTGCATTTCATGTCACCAAAATCGTATTATGAATGTAAGACCTCTACAGGCTCTTTGAAATTCCTCATTCTGTGGTTGAAGCACAAAATTAAGTAGCAAGTTAACGAAAACGGTGCAGTATGGCAACCCCCACCTAATGACTACTTTTAAAATGCTCTTTTATTCTGCTGTTGTTTTACAAACTTTTGTTTCAATTGAAGAGAACCTTTCTTCATAAGAGTACTTTTTGGAATCTGTGATATTAAAACTGATAAAAGTGTCACTATGCTATTTATCACTAAAGTGGGAAATCTGAGCCTTACTGGCTCCCCAACACTGATTCTGGTCTTGTTCCATATCTCTGTGCTTTTTCATGTTCTTTATTTAGCTTTTCCTTTAACGTCTGTGTACGGTACACCTCTAATTCTCATCCTATCCGTATTATTATTATTATTATTATTTTACCATGCTCTTCCCTCTGCTCACACTTTATTATTTTTTTAAAGATTTTATTCATTTCGGGACGCCTGGGTGGCTCAGTCGGTTAAGCGACTGCCTTTGGCTCAGGTCATGATCCCAGGGTCCTGGGATCAAGTCCGCATCGGGCTCCCTGCTCTGCAGGGAGCCTGCTTCTCCCTCTCCGACTCCCCCTGCTTGTGTTCCCTCTCTCGCTGTGTCTCTCTCTGTCAAATAAATAAATAAAAATCTAAAAAAAAGATTTTATTTATTTATTTGACAGGGAGAAAGGGATAGCAAGATAGCAAGAGAGAGAGAGAGAGAGAGAGAGAGAGGGAACACAAGCAGGGGGAGTGGGAGAGGGAGAAGTAGGCTTCCTGCAGAGCAAGGAGCCCGATGTGGGGCTTGATCTCAGGACCCTGGGATCATGACCTGAGCCGAAGGCAGATGCTTAACGACTGAGCCACCCAGATACCCCTCTGCTCACACTTTAATGCAGAGATCTACAGAGATAGCAAGGTTTTAGGTGACAGCACTGCATGGATGAAAAATCAAGCAAAGGAAGTGGTATTGGAAAAAAAAGACTTGAAAGATGAGTAATAATTTCACAATGAGAAAGTGGATAACAAGGTACCTCAGGAGAAGGAGGATGCTAAGGAGGGGTTAATTCAGGTTATGATATTGTTGAGGTGAAGAGAAGAGAACACACATCTATAGATTAAATAACATATGCCTTTCCTATTAATTAAAATAGTATTTTTACTTTCTTCACTGTCTTTAAAGAGTTATTGCATTCCCAGTGGGACTTAAAGTCATTTTTAATGAGATAAAGAATCACTGAACTTAATTAACCTATCATTAAGAAAACTAGAGAGATTCGAGGATATACATAATTTTTACTTGGGGCAGACAGAGTAACAAGGGAAACCTACTTGATGGTTTAACTGTGGAAGTCGGTACAAATAATAACTGGAAGCAAACAGCAGTCCTTTCCTAGTGTTCTCAGGCTCTCCTGTGCCTCTTTGAAACGGATTCAATTCCTGGCTTAGTAGATAGAGGTAGACTGGGGAGGGGGGCTGATGGTTAGCATTTTCTTTCCTTCGGATCACTCCTTAAGCTGCTCACAGGAATATTCAGTGACTATGTCCCCAATATGAGCTGTAGGAAAGCATTCTTTCTGATATGAGTAGATAATAACCAGTGAATTGTCAAATCACTTAAAATGGTTGGGCAGGTGGGAAACATGAGGTGATAGGACTTGCATTTAAGGATGGGACTAGAGCTATGAGTAACGGAACATAAATATGTATTTCCAGTTGTCAAGCAAATTGAAAATCATATTGAATATATTTACATGTCTCCAGATTGGTTTATATTTTCTGGGTCTAAGAATATTAAAATATAGTCACTAGACATTCTGTAACAGGACAATTTTCTATATTACTTGCATATCTGATGGTTATGTGGTATAACAATGCTCTGAGGAATTTTTATCAAATATCTGAATATGAGCAGTCTCTCAAAATAATGACCTCCTACTCCACTCAAAACCATGGGGGCTGTCAATAATGATAGTACAATTACATACGTGTGGCTATTTATACAGCACACAAAACACACATGTATGTCAACAGGCATATGATGTTTTGTTACAGCTATAAGAAAGCTTCATTATGTAATAGCCTCTCTAATGCAAATATTATTATTGAAATTTTATTGCTACCAGAAAATTGCCTGTTCCATTTTATCTCCTTTAGAAAAGATAGCTCATGAATTCACTCAAGTGCAAAGATATTTTTAAAAAGGTGATAATCTACTTTGAATAATGAATCTCAGTAATGGCAAGGTCTCAAAGATAGCAAAATATGTATTTTAGCCCTGTATCTATATGTACAAGGTAAGGCACTCTGATCTTAACTGTCAGTATGGATTTTTTTGTTTCAATTTATAAAGACCAAATTCACTTTTTTGAAGTGAGTTATTATTGCATATCTTCATTTAAGGTCAAGCAAAATTTTGAACATGTTAATCAAAGAGAATACTTATTGTCATATCTCACTTCTGACATTTAAGAAAAACTCTTCATGCAAATTAAGTATGTGACTAAACTGCCAAGAGAGTATATCAAATACTTAACACAAAAATACAATGAACTCCTCTGTATTGACTGAAGTCCTTCATGTGCCTCCTCTCAAGTGCAAATTAGACTTAGATTTCTTCTCTTTGAAGTCAAGTTACCCTTATCCATATGCTCCTTAAAGCATGCTGATGTCTATCATGAATCAAAATTAAAGTATAGCTTTAACATATTTCCAGGCACGGGACTTTTATTTCTCATAAAAACATATCCAACTCAGAAGGAATGTTAAATTCATCAAGGTGTTTTGTGTAACTTATAATTGGCTTTTTAAAAACTTGAAATATCAGTTCATTTTTCCTGAAGATAATTTCCCTCAAATACTTGACTTTCTTATTGCATCTGATTTTTAATGATTGCCTATTTTGCTCTAATTTACAGTCTCCCTCTTTATTATACAAATTGTACTTCATCAAATAGGAACCTTAATTGGATGTAATAAGGATGAAGGTGTTCTCAGTCCTGGTTTATGAATCTTAAAGGCAGGGGATACTGGCAAATAGGCCCTGAAACCCACATTGCTATGCGTCCTTCTCTCCAGAGCAGCACCTGCTCACGCTCACCAGAGTTTCCATTCCTGGAGCAAGCACTCCAAATCGAGTGAGTCTTTTTTTTTTTTTTTTTTTTTAAGTTATGTTAGTTACCATACATTACATCATTAGTTTTTTTTTGTTTTTTGTTGTTGTTTTTGTTGTTGTTGTTTTTTTTTTAAAGATTTTATTTATTTATTTGACAGAGAGAGACACAGCAAGAGAAGGAACACAAGCAGGGGGAGTGGGAGAGGGAGAAGCGGGCTTCCTGCTGAGCAGGGAGCCCCATGTGGGACTCGATCCCAGGACCCCGGGATCATGACCTGAGCCGAAGGCAGACGCTTAACGACTGAGCCACCCAGGCGCCCCATACATCATTAGTTTTTGATGTAGTATTCCACGATTCATTGTTTGCGTATAACACCCAGTGCTCCGATCAATACTTGCCCTCTTTAATACCCATCACCAGGTTAACCCATCCCCCCAACCCCTCCCCTCTAAAACCCTCAGTTTGTTTCTCAGAGTCCATAGTCTTTCATGGTTCATCTCCACCTCCGATTCCCCCCCCTTCATTTTTCCCTTCCTTCTCCTAATGCCCCCCATGCTATTCCTTATGTTCCACAAATAAGTGAAACCATATGATAATTGTCTTTCTCTGCTTGACTTATTTCACTTAGCATAATCTCCTCCAGTCCCATCCATGTTGATGTAAAAGTTGGGTATTCATCCTTTCTGATGGCTGAGTAATATTCCATTGTATATATGGACCACATCTTCTTTATCCATTCATCTGTTGAAGGGCATGTCCGCTCTTTCCACAATTTGGCTATTGCGGACATTGCTGCTATGAACATTGGGGTGCATATGGCCCTTCTTTTCACTACATCTGTGTCTTTGGGGTAAATACCCAGGAGTGCAATTGCTGGGTCGTAGGGTAGCTCTACTTTTAACTTTTTGAGGCACCTCCACACTGTTTTCCAAAGTGGCTGTACCAACTTGCATTCCCACCAACAGTGTAAGAGGGTTCCCCTTTCTCCACAACCTCTCCAACAGCTGTTGTTTCTTGCCTTGTCAATTTTTGCTATTCTAACTGGTGTAAGGTGGTATCTCAATGTGGTTTTGATTTGAATTTCCCTGATGGCTAATGATGATGAACATTTTTTCATGTGTCTATTAGCCATTTGTATGTCTTCTTTGGAGAAGTGTCGAGTGAGTCTTTTATTTGTCTAAGGGTCCATTGGCAATCAGGCACAGCAGGAAGTAGTACCTTGTTAAAGAAAAGAGTGTTTCGGGGCACCTGGGTGGCTCAGTAGTTAAGCGTCTGCCTTCGGCTCAGGTCACGATCCCAGGGTCCTGGGATCAAGTCCCACATTGGGCTCTTTGCTCAATGGGGATCCTGCTCTGTCTGATCCTCCCCTTGCTTGTGCTCATGCTCTCTCTCTCTCTGACAAATAAATAAATAAAATCTCTAAAAAAAAAAAAGAAGAAAAGAAAAAGATTGTTTCCCCAAAACCCAAATAAAAAGAGTAAAACCAGAATCCTAGACAAGGTTAGAATGACACAGACAATAAAGCCTGCTTTCTTCTAGTTGAGTAAATATGTGTTTAGCTTCTGGAATGACCCATCACAACACTATGCCATTGACTCGAAAGTGCCCTTGGAGAGCCCTAAAATTCTATTTTTATATCCAAGATTTATCTCTTCTCATTTTTTTCCTTTTCTCAAATGTAATTGTCCTTTAATGAAATAACATCAAATAAGTTCCAAGAATAAAATGTTGCTTGGTTCTAGGATGTTCTGTCATTAACCTATTATCTAATTTTGATATTTATCTCCTATTATGGTCCTATAAACAGGATAACAATGAAATGCCCTCTCTTGATTTAAATCTCACTTTAATTTTCTACAAAGTACTTTATTTTATCATAATTATTCTGGCATCAGAGTAAACCTGGCTGTTAATATTTACCCAGTATAAGCCCACGAAACACCATAAAAACTTCCTATGACATAACAACAAAACACATTTCATCACACTTCTATAAAGTGTCATACACATACTGTTGCAGGTCAGGTTCTGTGGAAAACAGATTCTGAGATGGAGGTTTGTGTGCTGGAAGCTTATCAAGGAATGCTCTTAGGATCAACCCCTTGGAGGAAGAAAAGAAAGCAAGATTGGGTAAGGCTGCTGTAGTCACAGCAGTGACCTCAGCTGACCCCTTAGGTAGTTCTGGAGCTAGGATAGCTTATAGAATTGTCCCTGGTTAAATCATGGTGGCTGGATCTTGATAGATCCACAGCATCTAGGGATGGGACACAGATGACCACAGAAAAGGGAAGACAAGCAGATCTCTTCAGCAGTGGTCAGTCACTGGAAGGGATAACAGTGTGACACAACTGTCCCACTGTCCCAGCATCTGGAGAAATGCACGCTTCAGTTCTGAAAGGTGGAGGGGAATGGTATCCACGTAGAACACCGTAGCATCCCTATATATCTGGCTTGAACAACATTCTTTTTCTTGAATTTTTGGAACAAAGAGGTTAGGATACATTTGTTTATCGAAATTTGTATTTGTTCAACCCAAATACTGCATCTTTGGCATTGCAGTGATCCTGGTGCCCTGATAGCACCAAGACCTATAACTCATCCAAACAGTGCATTCTATTTCCTTCATTTTCCCCCTTTATCCTTGATTCTTGTCACTAATCTTATTTGTGCAGTTTGCTTACAGCAAAGTGGGTAACAACTAAAGAGGCGTTTAGGTAGTCACATGACCCCTGTTACAGGAAGAAGGGTGTTTGCCCAAAGTCAGGAGTGGATGTAACCAAGGAGATAGGGAGTAGCTACTGAAATTTTGGCAGCAGAGTGATGCAAAAAGAGAACATGCTGTCACCCCTTTTCCATAGACTAGCAGATACGATTCTTTTTTTCTTTCCAGTTTGAATCCAACTATTTGGGTAGATATAGTGGTAAACATGGATCAATTCTGATGAATAAATGAAAGTTGTTCATTATGAAGTAAATCAGTGGACTAAAACAAGAGGCAGAATCAATGATGATGGGATAATTTGCACTCTTGATAATTGGGTTTTGAAAATTTTGAATTGTACAATAAAATATTGAAAAAAGAGTTTGGGAACAAGATATTTATGCATTAAATAATTGGATCCTATGGAAGTGTTTGGACTTACTAGAACATCATTGGGTATTTTTCCTGAGAAAGGCTTAGACGGAGCAGTGAATGGAGGTAGGCTGGGGACTAGAACCCAGGGCCCTGAATACTGAGTCAGAGGTGTGAAATATATCACAGCCTCACCCAAAACATGAGGAATGTATAAATGGCAAGCAAAAGCCAAAGAAGAAAATCAATACTTTTCTAAGACTGAATAAGTAAACAGAAGTTGGTGATCAAATATGGAGTGGAAGTCACAGACCAGCAATAAATCTATTAAGATAAATGGTGTCACTAAACACAAGGACATTAACAGGGTTGTGACCACATGACTCCAATTCAGAAAGTATCTTAACACCTAAGATATTCAAACACTGAGCTATATCACATTTTTTTAGGACTTGGTTTCCACGTTTTTTATGGCTTGTCTTCAAGTAATGGGGAATGCAAAGGAAAATGTAAGCTGGAGCATAAGACAGAAAAAATGTTTCCTTATAGTGCACCTATATGCTAGATATTTGCCAAGCACTCTGTATAATTATAGCCTTTCAGTTTTGTAAAAATGAGATAAACATAATCATTATTTTATATTTGAGGAAACTGGTTTGGGGAAGTTATGTAACTTGCCAAGTGGACACAGCCAATGAGTAATAAACCTAATTTCAAATCTTCTACTACTGAATCTAGGAATGTGGTTCAGGGTCTGTGAACTGAGGGCTGTTTTGTTTTTTTTCCTCTCCCATTTCTTCCGTTTCCTCTAAAAACTGACTTTAAAACATACATATAATATAGTCAATGTCTTATTTCACTCCAAAACTGTAGGATAAACTTTGATGCTGTTTACAAGTGTCAGAACAGTGGTCATTTGTCACAATATCCATAAATGTACACTTGATAAAATTTGAAGAAAATGTATGTTTTGATTAGGCATGTGATTATGGTGTAAGTCTTTATGTATATTGAACCCAGCATATATACATTGGAAAATATGATAGAAAAAAGCACCAGAAACCATACTTACTCATTTCCATATTTATTTGAAACCAAGAGCTATAGTACTATTCGAGTGGCAAGCATGAAGCCAGAAAAACTGTAGGAAAAGGTGTAGCTTTTCCAGCAGCAAATGGCCCTATTTGCAAAGGTTGGACTTTTACCTAAAAGCTTTCATGTAAAATACTTTCCTGGTAGATGGTTGGATGGCAAAGCAAAATAAGTCACTTGAGATTGGAGAGAACATGGTAAATCTATATACCCTGGAAATAGCTATTTCATAATTTAAGTAGAAGACATGGAAGCATATCTCTGCCAAATGGTGTCATAACTTCTGAATCACTAGTCTTTCTTCAGTAAATTGAAATAGGTCTTGTTAGATGTCTCAGCCCTGCTACTTCCACTCAGCATGCACCTGCACACATTATTGGAGCTTCTCAATAACCCAACTTTTAAGCCTCCAGCTACGGATATGTTGAGTATTAGAGGATAATTTCTGTTTTGTGATGCTCTTTTGGAAATGATAAAGGCAACTGATATGTTCAAAGCCATGAATCGTTTCATTTCTATGTAGAAATTTAACTAGAAGAAAAGTCTTCTCACTCTGAGGTCAGATGGAAGACACATGGCGGTGTGTATCACATCTAATTTTGCTACATGTGTGAAGGGTACAAATCCAGATGTCTTTCTGACTCATGACTTTGTATGTGAATACCCATTAGCATCAATGCCTCTGCTAAGGAGACCAAAATGTGTTTTTCCCATAGACATGACATCTTATAATCAGGGTCATGAGAAAATACTGTTTAAGAAATCCCTGAAGGGCGCCTGGGTGGCTCAGTTGGTTAAGCGACTGCCTTCGGCTCAGGTCATGATCCTGGAGTCCCTGGATCGAGTCCCACATCGGGCTCCCTGCTCGGCAGGGAGTCTGCTTCTCCCTCTGACCCTCCTCCCTCTCATGCTCTCTGTCTCTCATTCTCTCTGTCTCAAATAAATAAATAAAATCTTAAAAAAAAAAAAAGAAATCCCTGAAAAAACTGCAGGACAACAAATAATATTCTTGTCTGACATGTAGATGGCCAGTGGCTTTTTAAAAATAGGACATGTCTTAAAATGTATATATGTGGGTATAAATATTAGTTTTGTGGGAAAAAAGATTGCTTAATTTTGGAATAATTCAACAGGAAAGAACTCTTTCAGTGCTTCACTGTCTTGAATAATTTTGGCAACATTAATGGCATCCATCTTTCTTTTAAGACCCCAAGGTCACCATTATGGATGCTGCGGAAAGAACCATATGGTCTCTTCCATGTTGCCACTCTGGAAGAGTATATAGCCTAGTTACACAAACTTTGCAAAGCTGGAAAAAACACTTCTTCAAGATGGAATTGAAAACTACGAAGTCTTGTCAATTTTTCTTTGGACAGAAATCTCCAGATACCTGAAAACAAAGAACACTTCAAAATATTTCCTTCAGATGACTTTAGAATTGAAATGTGGGTTCATAATACCTTTCTTGCTAATAGAGACAGCATTCATAATGCAGCGGCTAGCCAAATTGAGTTTAGCACTAACGATACGGGAAAAAGGAAACATTCTGACATTAATTTAATTCAAATAGTCATGAAGAATTGTGGCATTATTTGACGCCATTTTCACTTCATTTGAAAAATTAAATATGAAAGTTCTGAGTATATATTGAAGCTACACTCACTTGTGAGTCAGGTTTTATATTTCCAAGGTCATAAAACATGCAGTCTATTTGCATTCATTGTTATCAGAAGAAGGAGGTCCTTAGTCTTCAGCACAGTATCCAAGGAGATTGTTACCCAAATGATTTAATTGCTCAATGTGATGATTCTGTTGTAAAAATATATGTAAATGTACAGTAGAATTATAAAAATATGCATTTATGTATTTTATGATTAATAATAACGATGTTAACTCTGTGATTTCTGATTTCCACATTTTAAAAATAAGAAATAAGTGACTCAGGGAGGTTACTTGACTTGTGTGGGGCAAGATTAGTGGCAGATCCAGAATTTGAATGAGTGTCTTTCACTCCAGAGCACACACACTGGGCTGTTCCCTTGAAGGAGAGGTAAAGAAGGGTTCACACAGCACTGAGGGGAGGATTAATTCTAACTGGTTCCTTAAAGAAGGTTTTAAGGAAAGTCACTGTTTGCACTGGGACTTGGAACAAGAGTAGAATTCAATTGGATAGGAAAAGGCCTCCAGTTTGTAGTACAACAGTAAGTAGAGACCGAGAGTTATGCTTGTGAGGACAGACTGACTCACCCAATGCAGTTCTTTATATAAAATTTTGAAAAATGATTTTGTTTACCTTATTTTGAGAAATAAGGGAAGGCAGAGCAGATAACCTTGGGTTGGAGAATTTCCTACAGCATATTATAATTAGTTTGGATAAAAGGAGAAATTGGAATATTCGTAGGTTCTAGACATCTTTGGTGTATAGCCTCCTATAAATCGGAGATCATTTATAAAAAAGAGAAATGTTAAAATTTAGAACATGATTAAAGTTGGTCAATTTAAGTGTTTTGCCATGAGTTGATAGGTGGTTGAGCCTTTGTTTTCTCTGAGCTGAATCATTGCTGAGAGACCTGCAATAGCTCTTCAGTCCTTCCTCCACGGTGGCTGGACTCCAGCCCCTTCACTTGCTTTCCTCTCTCCCAGCATTCAGTGCCCCATCCTTATTTGCATAGGCCAGTGATTTAGGACTCCTATCCCTCAACAGCTGTTTATTTTGGCATAGGTATTTATTGCAATTTTGACAAAAAAAAAAAAAGAAAACTACTGCACCAAACATGCCCTCAGGAGGGAGATAAAGCAGCAGTGCTGCTCTTGGAAGAATAGTAGGCTGGAGGGAAGCTGGGCTGCCGATGACATGGATTCACTGAACTGAAGTGCTTCTCAAATTATACTGCCTAGAGGAGCTTTTTTTAGTTGTTTTTTTAAAGATTTTATTTATTTATTTATTTAAGAGAGACAGAGAGAATACAAGCGGGGTGAGGGGCAGAGGGAGAAGCTGACTCTCCCCTGAGCAGGGAGACAGAGCAGGACTCAATCCAGAGGCTCCAGGATCATGACCTGGGCTGAAGGCAGACACCTAACTGATTGAGCCCCCCAGGTACCCTCTTTATTTTTTTTTTTTAAAGTGGACTTCATGCTCAGTGTGGAGCCCAGTGCAGGGCTGGAACTCACAACCCCAAGATCAAGTCCTAAGACAAGATCACCAGTCAGATGCTTAACAGACAGAGCCACTCCAGCACCCCATGGAGGAGCTTTATTTGGTAAGCTAAAAAATACTCCTTGTTGTTTGAGTGGTTGAATTGGAGTTATCTATGCCATGCAAAGGAAAATATCAAAGCTGATATATGACCTTAGTAAGGTTAACTCTAATGAGATGTAAATCTTTCCTTCTGATAAGAATGTTAAAGCAGAGTGTCATTTATTATCTGGTTCTATCAGAAAGCTTACAATAGGATCCAGAGCATATTATATGAAATAAGGTATAATAACAAAGCAAAGAGAAAAATAAATTTTTAGGCTACGAATGGGAGCTCAGAATGGTAATTAAGAATTTTCAGTAGTGGAATATTAGCCTCGTGTTTTAAGAAGGCAACCCTGACAGAATTTCTGAGAGAAGTTCAAAGTTGGAGGAATGTAACATACCAGAAATGTTAAGATGACCATAGATTTTTTGTTGGCACAAGGAAGACAGGTGGTTGAAACATGGCTGCACATTTTTGACACTCCCCCATTGTGTGGTTGGGGTCTATTCCCCTTGCACTTGAATTCAAGCTGCCCTCTGACTACCTCTGACCAAAAGAAGTATGGCCAAGAAAGATGCTGTGACGATATGGTGGTTCTGAGTCTTGCTTTTAAGAGGACTGAGCTTTCTCCTTGCTCCCTTGGAGGCTTTTGGGTGGCCACATCAGAAGTCCACTCTCCTAGTGAGACTGCATGTAGAGTCCCTGACATGACCTTAAGAGGGAGAGTCGCCCAGAGAGGCCCATCCAACCAATTGTCTCAAATGTCAGGTATATGAGTTAAGCTGTCTTGTACTCTCCAGACCAACTCAGTAACTAATTCAGTACCACCAGGTAATCCCAGGTGAAGCCACATGGAGCAGAACTGCCCAAATTCCTGACCCACAAATGGTAGGATAAAATGGTTGTTGTTTGATGCCTCTAAATTTGGGGATAGATTTTTGTTTTTGGATTTGTTTTGCTGATTTTTTAACATATACATACATACGACGTATACACATACACAAACAAAATATAGTTGCCAATTCTGAGGTAATTGTGGTAATTTAGACACAAATTACCAATGGACTGAATTGTGACATTAAAAAATATGCAAGATATTCAAGAAAAAGTGAAAATGATGGAATTTTGTAAGAAATTAAGTTTTGAGAGTTGAGTGAAAGAGATGTCCCAGATGATCATTTGATCAATTGTCTTAATTAAAACCTGGAAAAACTAAGTAGAAAGCATACATTTCTAGGAAAGAATTATACAATAAGTTTCATGTTTTCTATAATAAGTTTGAGAATTCATTTGAACATCCATAGAAATTTTAGGGTTCAGACAATAAAGAAAACTGGAGGTAATGTTTAGAAATCATAGGGGGGCAGGGCGGGGGGCGCCTGGATGGCTGAGTTGTTAAGTGACTGCCTTGGGCTTGGGTCATGATCCCAGGGTCCTGGGATTGAGCCCCGCAGAGGGCTCCCTGCTTGGCCGGGAGCCTGCTTCTCCCTCTTCTGCTTCCCCTGCTTGTGTTCTCTTTCTCTCTCTCAAAAAAAAAAAAAAAAAAAAAAAAGGAACACCGGGGGGTCGGGGGGTTATCACACTCAGAAGTCAATGCAGAGCTACTGAGAGAGCATGATCACTGGCTAAGTATGGAGCGGGGGGGAACCTCTCCTCTGAGGCAACCTCTGGAGTGGCAGAAAATCTTTAGGCTTCAAAGTGACAAGAAATGTATGGAAAGGAGCTATTGGATATAATTTAAACTAATGCATTAATGAGGAGAATAGCATTTGTGACATATTTTTCATACAGCAAGAGTGTTCCTTTCAGACCTTGCTATTGAGGAATCCTACAATTTAAGGCACCTAGTAATGATGAATAAAATATTATAATCATTCTTGACATTAATAACTAACCCTGATGAAGTAGGATAACATCATAGAAGCCAAAATTTTAAAGTCAGAACTCCAAAGTAGAGAATAGAAGACTAAGCTCTGACCCTCCAGTGGCATTTGACCCTCAGCCAATCTCAGTAACCTAGAGCCAATTGGGAACTAAGATTTGCCCCAGCAAAGCTAAGCCCTTCACATGTTCAGTAGAAGGAAGAACTAGGGGATCTACATGGATACAATATAACATAGATGTTGTCTTGTAGAGGCTGTGTTCCAGATGGGCACTATATTTACACTGTCCTTCCTCATTGGCATTGAACATTTGATTTTCATTACCAATATGATTGTATAATCCACAATCACAAAAAAATTTAAAAGGGTTCACAAATTGCTTTACAAAATCAAAAGCAGATCCTGTCTGGGTGAACACATCTTCAACCCCTATCTCCCATAAATAAAACGTGATAGAATCTGAGCTTACCAACCAAGTACCCAAGCATAGGAGAACAAAAGAATATCATTGAGAAACATTAGGACTAATGAAGAACAGGAGATTCCCCAAATATTTATACTTGGGAATAATAAGCTAAAGAATATAAAATAATTATTTTACAAAGTAAAGACCTAAAAGTTCAAACACTAAAATACATATGATATGAAAAAGTAAAATAGACCACTATTAAAAATGAAAAAATATAAATACTAAAATGAAAATTTCAAAAGATAACATTAAACTGCTGATTAGAACCTGCTAAATACTGACTTAGTGAAATGCACATTTCACAGAAGTCAGTCCAGCAAGATTGACAAAAGCTTAATATCTCAGAAAGTTTAGAGAAATCCAAACTAGAATATGCATATAGAATATAGGAGCACCTGGCTGGCTCAGTCTGTAGAGCATGTTGAATCTTGATCTTGGGGTAGGGAGTTCAAGCCCCACAGTGGGCGTGGAGTCTACTTAAAGAAAAATCATTTAAAAAAAGAATATAGACTATACTTATGATTTTACTTCCCAAAGAACCAGAGAGAAACACTAGAGAAGAAACTACATTTAATAATATTTAACTTTTTACAGAAATAATTTTAAAAATTAACCTTTAAATTTGGGAAATTAAAAAAATTGCCACGAATAAAAAGAAATTCACAAGTATGTATATAGTATTAAACTTACAGAATAAAAGTCAGGAGAATATTATAAAAACAGCCACAGTTAAAGATAAACCAGAGGGTAGAAACCAGAACATAGTGGAGTAATATTTGTAGAATGTGGAGATGCTAGCTATTAATCTGGAATAATAAAAATTGCTAATATATCATTCAATAAAGAGTGGAAAATAAAAACAGATATTAGCACCATCCTCAGAAAATAAACTTCTAAATGTAGTGCTATAAGAAGACAATAAAACCCGAATACAACTATTTCTGTTAAACAAATAGAATTGGGAGGTAGAGACAGGTTTAAAGAGAAGTCCTGACAATTTAAGAAACAAAACAAAGGAACATAGGTGGGAAAAAGAGAGGCAAACCAAGAAACAGACTTAACTCTAGAGAACAAACTGATGGTACCCGGGGGGAGGGAGAGGGGTTATATAGGTGATGGGGATTAAGGAGTACATTTGTGAGGAGCACTGGGTGTTGTATGGAAGTGCTGAATCACTCTATTGTACACCTGAAACTAATATAACACTATATGTTAACTAACTGGAATTTAAATAAAAACTTGGAAAGGAAAAAAAAGAAAAAAAGAAGTCTTGACAAGCAGTCCAGAGGGAAAAAATTGTAATTTGATACAAAATCTTCCAAAGAAGAGGGAAATGTGAAATGTTCTACAATTTTCTCTTAGATATGACCTTAAAAACTGTATGGGTAGGTTAATGAGGCAAGTTAGGCTGGGCTGATACTGACAGGATTAGAGAAGAAAAACTAGGGCCTAAATACGATTAGTGTGATTTTTCTTAAGCAAAGCCCCCTGAAGGTTTGGTTGGTTTTCCAGGACATCTATCCTTTATGTAGTCATTCAGCATTCATGGTCATTTCCAAGATTTGGCTCCCCAACCTGAACTTGAAGGAGGGAAAGAGGATACTGTAGGAAACAGAACGCCCAATGACCACTGGTGCATGTTCGTTCAGACTCCGAGATCTCTGAGAAAACTCGAGATTGCAGGGTTAAAAATAACCTGAAAGGATCAGAGTGAAATGCCCTTGGGATGTGTGTGGTCAATTCTAAAGTACCAGCAGCAGATATTTTGTAGATAGGAAGCCAGCTGTAAATAGCACACTGGATACTCCCCTCTGTTCTTTATTCTGTTTTGAAGATTCTTATGTGCCTGACTAATCCTGTATACATGGAGGAAAGTCCTTACTACGCCCCTGCTGTAAACCATCATAGATCTATATCGCTGTAGAAGGTATGTAAGAGTATGGAAAATAAACCTCGGTGCTTTGGGCTGTTTGCTCGGGGTCCCTGTGCCTTACTGTCGTCTCTTTTTCTCAATTCCTTCGCTGCCCCAGGTCCCCAACTCTCTGAGGTCGACAGGATACAGAGAACTCAGACCTGTTCTATGATGTTTTGACCTGGAAGTGACATGCATCACATTTGTCCACAGCCACTTGGCCAGAATTTGTCACACAACCCTGCTTATCTACAAGCAGGCTGAGAAATGCAGGGAAAAGACTGGGGATATGTGGGGGGGTATTACTTCCTCTCCCACACCAAGAAAAGGCCACACTGGGTGGTGAGCTCAGATGAAATGATCCTGAGTTTCCTCCTCCAGGAATTATTAATGACCTTGATTAATATTTTCATTTAGTCATAGAGATCCTGCAGGGCCAGTAAAAGGTGGGAAACATAAACTTCAGAGACAAACACAACTCTGGTGGATATTTTCTTTCTTTTTTTTTTATTTTTAATTGAATACGTTTGACATGTAACATTTTGTAAGTTTAAGCTGTGTAGCCTGCTATTTTGATATATTTATATATTGTAATATTGCTGATGGCAATATTTATCACATTGTATAATTATAGTACAATATTGTTTATATTCATTATATTGGCCATTGGATATCTGTGGCTTATTTGCTGCTCATTAAAAGTCTGTACCTTTAAACACCATCACTCTTATTCCCCACCCCATCCCCTGGTAACTCCAATTTACTGTTTTTTTTACAGGTTTAACTGTATTAGAGTCCACGTATAAGTAAACATAGAGTACTTGTCTTTCTCCATCTGACTTACCTTGCTTAGCATATGCTCAAATTCCATTCTTGCTTTTACTTTTATTACTGAGTAATATTCCATAGAATGTGTGTAGGTGTGTGTGTGTGTGTATGTATATATATATATGCACAAATATATATATATATATGCACAAATATACACACACACACACACACACACCACATTTTCTTTATTCTTTTATCTGCTGACATTTAGGTTGTTTCCATATCTTAGAGTCTCTTATAAATAATGCTGCAATAAACATAGGGGTGCCTGTATCTTTTCAGACAGTGTTTTTGTTTCCATTGGGTAGTGGAGGTTTTTTGGGGGGGTGGAGGAGTTTCTCAGTGGTGGAATTACTGGATTGTATGATATTTATATTTTTAATTTTTTTAAGGAACTTCCATACTGTTTTCCACAGTGGCTGTACCAATTTATATTCCCATCACTAGTGCAAGGGGTTCCTCTTTCTCCACATCCTCATCAACACTTGTTGTTTCTTCTATCTTTTATTTTAGTCATTCTGACATGTGTGAGGCGATATCTCACTGTTGTTTCAGGTTTGCATTTCCCTGATGATGACTGATGTTGAGTTATCTATTCATGTGTTGTTGGTCATCCATATGTCTTCTGTGGAAAAATGTCTTCTTTGGAAAAATGTCTGTTCAGGTCCTCTGCCCATTATTTGGTTTTTGGTATTTGAGTTGTATAAGTTCTTCATATATTTGTAAATACATATAGTATTAATATCTATATATTTAATGCCTATTAGATTTATCATTTGCAAATATCTTCTCCCATTTAGTAGGATGCCTTTTTGTTTTGTTGATTTCCTTCCTTCCCTGTGCAAGAACTTTTCATTTTGGTGTAGTCCCAATAGTTTATTTTTGCTTTTGTTTCCCTTGCCTGAGGAAACATATCTAGAAAAATGTTGCCACAGCTGATTTCAGAGAAATTACTGCCTGTGCTCTCTTCTAGGAGTTTTATGGTTTCGGGTCTCACATTTAGGTCTTTAATCCATTTTGAGTTTAC
This sequence comes from Mirounga leonina, assembly GCF_011800145.1. Lineage (NCBI taxonomy): Eukaryota > Metazoa > Chordata > Mammalia > Carnivora > Phocidae > Mirounga > Mirounga leonina. Next base: position 30,424,047 of record NW_023270320.1, on the reverse strand, counting down.
TTGTGTGTATGGCCTAAGAAAGTGGTGCAGTTTCATTCTTTTGCATGTAGCTATCCAAATTAATTGACCATGTAAGCATGGGTTTATTTTAAACGTGGAATCCAGCATATAGTGGACAATCATTAAATGTCATTAATGCATTATTAATGTGTGAACTTTGTATTATTGTGATTTATGCAGTACCACAAATGGGGATTATTAAGTATATATTATTAAGTATATGTATATATTTGTATTTCTCTATGTACATATAGATATATATATGTACATATAGATATAACTATTTATAGATGTAGGTAGATATATGTATATACCTCCATCTAGATAGATTATTTTTCTGGAAGGTTTTGGACAGCTAGACCATCTAATAACAATAAATCATGAAGGTTTCATGGAGGGGCTATAAACTTATCCAAAACTGCCTCCCACTGAGCAAGTATTGGGCTCTTTGTGATCGCATTAACATAAAATAGATCATGTTTACAGTCCCTTTTCCAAGTTTCCTATTTTAGGTAATTCTTTCTGTATGTATGAAATTACAATTGTTGTCTGTTACAAGACGAACCTGATAAAGGAGGCCCTTTAAAAGTTGTGGGCTAGGGATGCCTGGGTGGCTCAGTTGTTAAGCATTTGCCTTCAGCTCAGGTCATGATCCCAGAGTCCTGGGATTGAGCCCCGCATCGGGCTCCCTGCTCAGCGGGAAGCCTACTTCTCCTTCTCCCACTCCCCCTGCTTGTGTTCCCTCTCTCGCTGTGTCTCTCTCTGTCAAATAAATAAATAAAATCTTAAAAAAAAATAAATAAAAGTTATGGGCTACGAAATTGGCATTACCCTGGACATGACCCTAAAATCATTCTTTAAATTAGTTAAATTTTACCTGTGACAGAAGTGATGATGATGTGGAAATACTGTTTTCTGTTCAAAGAATTCAGAGTTTTTTTGAAAGAGGCTATATAATGGAGAAATTAGCACCTCCAAGATAGTATCTTAGCATCACTGAATCCTCAACTTCATTTTATCAGATCCTATTTTTGATTTGCTCGATGGAAGAATAAGTTAAGGTCATAGAACATAAGAGGGAAAATAGAACTTATTTTTTAAAAAGTCTAGTTGATGTAAACCATTTCCATTTAGGAAAGGTTTTATAATATTAAAAATACAGGACAGATACAGCTAATTTAGTTGTACAAATAATTAAAAACAACCTTGGCATTTTATGGATATCTTAAATATTTGAATGAAATCATGCATTTCATTATATGTTCTTAATCACTGATAACTTTTTTTTTCAAATAACATTTAGCCCACTTCCCAAGACCTGGTAGTCTGGGCAAATATACTTGACCACCTTTTAAACGAAGAATAGGTCTTAAAGAATGATAGTTAAATTACAGAATCATACAGAATTAAGAGCTTTAAAGAAATAAATCTGCATCAGCATGATCTTGCCTCCTCTCATTCATGTTTTGCTTGCTGTTATTATCCAAACTCTGCTGCCATGGTAATTATTTATGCTGTGAATTACTGTCATACTGTTAAATACAGCTTTGAAAATGGCATGACCACTTTTTTTTTTTTTTATTTACCAGCAACCAATCATCCTGCCTAGAACCAACAAAAGTAAAATTCTGTGTCTGCTAAGCATTTATTGAAAACACTGTGTATTATCACTCTAGTTCTTAGAAGAGAAGAGCCAAAGTGAGTTAAACAGCTGGGCTTCCCTTTTCTCAAAAACCCTTTGAAATACATATGAAGTAACCTAAATGTAATATTCTTCACCACTACAGGAGGAAAGAAGAAATGAAATTCTGATCTTCATCCCTCTACCTGCCTCTCCCTCAGATTTTCTCCTATCAGTTTCTCTTTTACCCAATGATGGAATTCTTCCTCCAAATAGATCTGGTCTCTGACCACTTCTCTGTGTCTCCACGGCAACTGCTAAGGTGTGAATCACTATTGCTTCCAGGCAGATCCTTGTGGTAGAATAACTATAACTCATCCCCCTACTTCTGCTTCTGCTAGCCTTCCATCCTTTCTCAATCTGGCAGGCGCAGAAACACTCTCCAAACAAAACCTTTCAGCTCAAAATCCTACAGTGGCTTCCAAAGTCTCTCAGAGTGAATCTAAAGTCAGTCTAAAAGTTGACCAGGTTATAAGGGGTGCCCCCTGGTGCCTCTCTGTCCTCGTTTCCTACGGTCATCCCTGGTTCCCTCCACACCAGCTACACTGGTCTCCTTGCTGTCCCTCGTATTGTGCTTACTTTGACGTCTGGGTGCATTTCTTTCCTTCAGGATAGTGAGGTTCCCCTAACCTTTACCTCCTTACACATATGATTCCTTCTTTTGAAGACCTCACATCCCTCTCTCAAATTTCTTGTGCACACTCATGTCCTCCCACTCACTCTGACCTCATGCTCTGTTCTCGCTCGTGGCACGTATTGGCCTCTAGCTCACTGTAACTGTACTTACTTAATTTTTGTTAACGTCTCTTGTCCTATCGTCCACAGCTGAAACGTAAGCCACTTGAAGGCAAAGAGTCTCGCATGTTTCATTCACTGATGAATGTGCAGCACCAGGGTCTGGCACACTGTTGTGTGACATGTTGAATGAGTGATGGTGTCCTTGGAAAATCACGCAAATGTCCCCCAGACACTCCGATCAGAGTGGCCGGCCTCACTTTCTCCTATGAAGGGCATAAACTTATTCACATCTGGATCCATCCTCCCCTCCTTATGTCCTGTTTGACGTTTTCTCCGTTCAAAAGCAAACCCCTCTACCTCTAGGCCCACAGTGAGTATGTACTTACCTAAATAGAGCTTTAATCTTTTGACTTCTAAACATTTTCCCATTTATTAAACTTCTTTTCATTTTCCACTCCCTCTCATCCAGCTTGGATTACATTGTCCCATGTTAGCAAACGTTTTGCTGATAACCTAGCCTCCCTGCCTCTCTGTCTTTCCATTATATCCATTTAGTGAAATAAACCTAAATGAACTAATTCTACAGAAGACTTTCTCCAGGCTTGAATCTGGAAAAAAACTGGTAGAAAAAATCTTAAATGCACTTGCGATGTGGCTTCGGATAGAATTTCATCAAAAACCAAAAGCTAAATTTTAACTAGTTTATGATTCTCAAATCAGAAAAATCAGAGAATGCATGTTCATTAAATTCTTCAAAACTTACATTTTAAATACTTCTAACACTGAATCTGACATTTTTCTTCCCCTTTGAGGTCTTTTATGTTTAATAACTCTCCAGTCTTCTTCAGTGCCAGATCTCAAGACTCAACTCTCAGAGGCCATCTCATAAAAATGGAAAGCCAAGACATAGTGCACTCCAATTGCATGTCACATCCCCTAGGTGCCTGTGAGTTTATTCCCCAAACCCACAGCTCATTTTGCTTTTATTGTCACATCTCATACAATAAGGAAAAATATACCTAATCAGTAAAATCAGTGAAATGTGCTAAATAAAATCCATCACTATTATGTAGGAAATGGAAATAAGAACAAATACCATTAAACACAAATTTAGAGCTTAATGAAATCTTACTAATTACATAAAAACTGATCGATAAAATTGGACTAATACCAAATATTGATTAGTATAATAACTAAAAGTAAAAAAAAAAATCTATTGGTCTGCTCTAAACTTAGTCCAATTGATATATTTGAAATGTATTAAAATAGCTCAGGCTTTTGGAGCTCTGCCTACCAAATTAATAATTTGATCAAACCTGCAATTTAGTAAGGACACCAAGCCATCCACTGCCTCTGAATTTCTAAATATGGTATTTTTGAAACTTCCTAAGTTAAATGGTAGGATACATTTTTAATAATTGTATGTTTAAAAATAAATTAGAATTCACTCAAGGAAGTTCCTGATCTTCTTAGTAAAAATATAGAAAATGATCCTTGGTCAATTGAAAGAATTTCCAATTTATTACACATAAAATTTTAAAAGATTCATGTTTATATTAAATCTATACCTGTGTAAATGTAACTGGAAACATAACTTTATAATTCTACTCTTATTATTCATAACGTTATCTAATTTGCACATATATATAATTATATAGCTGTTTCTCCTTACTCTGGCACTAGTCCATTATTTGTAAAAGATGAGTTTGATATATATATATAAATTCTCTATAGTAAAGAATATAGTAAATTCTCTATACTATATGTAGTATATATATAGTAAATTCTTATCTCTGATCTGAACAAGATAAATTCATGGCTAGTTCATACCCTAAATATCATCACACAATTAGACTTATTTTTTTAAGATTTTATTTATCTATTTATTTATTTAGAATGCATGAGCGGGGGGAGGGGCAAAGGGAGAAGGAGAAGCAGACTCCCCGCTGAGCGGGCAGCCCAGTGAGGACTCAGGGCTGGATCCCAGGATCCAGATGCTTAACCAACTGAGCCACCCAGGGCCACAGAAATAGAATTATTGCTCAGTCTTCCTTTTAAGTATGTTCCCACAAGCTTCAGATATTATCTAATATTAAAGAAGACACAAAATCAACAAATATATATTCAAATATATATATTAGAATAGGTGATTCTGAAAACAAAAGACAAAACCTTAACAGATTATTTAATAATTATACCTTTAGCTAAACTTTTCTTTTTTCCACACAGTCAGGAATAACTCAACATTGTATAACAAGTATTAAAAGCTAGCTAACGAACTTGATGACTTAATGCCATATATTATATAAAATGTAGACATTGTATTTTGTATCCACAACCCAAACTTCTCCTCTGTTCTTATCCTAAAACTACTGTTTTGAAGTTTTACTTGCATTAAACTCTTTAAGATTTAATATTGTGACTTTTCCACCTATAAAAAATTTCCATAAGTTTGAGTCTATACATCCTCCTATAGAATTATGTTACCCATATTAAATATAATTCTTGTCAATGTCTTTCAGTGACATATCTGTCAGAAGCTCAAAACCAAAACAAAGGTTTAAGATATAGTAAATCTTATTGTCCTACATATGCCTGTTCTTTAAGTTTCTTCCTGTTTTTTACAGGCAGTCATGTGATATATATAATATAATGAATCCCTGATCTACATATTTGAGAAGAAAGGAATAACAGATTGCAGAGTGGTCTCCTGCAAAGCATGAAAACTGGCTGCAGCCAGATACTTAAAACCCTCATTTCTGGGAAAGTCCTGATGTTGTGAATTAGGTCACCTGTCAGCCAGGTGGTTTATGCTGCAACACGAAGGCTTGGACACTATGGGAGAGCTTATACTCCCCACACACATTCACAGGAATGCTGAGACAGACCAGCCACTGACCTGTCTCATCACGCATCTGTAAGGGCAGGGCCCAGATCATTCCAGGTGATGGTATGATGCTCATCCTCCCATGAATGATAAGCTGGCGTAATTGGGCTGCAGACAAGCATTTGCTCCATTATAATGCTGTTCAGTTTCAGACCGTGGCACCACCTGAGGCAGGTCTGATTCTTCCTCAATCTCATGATTTAAGAAGTGCCTTCTCCCTCTCCCAGAGCTGATGTCCATCCCTGCTAGATGCCCTTGTACTGAGTTGGGATGCTGTGTATAATAGAAGACCTGCATACCAGCTATGTCTCCTACTTCCATCAATTTATCTCCATACATATGCCAGCAGGCCTAATGTGTGTATTGTTAAATAACTTCTGTTTTTAGTTATTAAGTGGCAACACGATAAGGAGCCATTTCTAGGTTCAGTGGAAATGTCTGTACATTACTCAGAGATCCCGGATTTTGATACGAATGAAGTGACTGGATAGACTTTTGATTATATCCCTGAGGAAGGAAGTCAGATTGTTCTTTGTGTGAGAATAGGAGTGGATACAGATTTCTGAGGGCCAGAGGTTTAGCTAGTCCACCAAATTTCATTTTTATAGATTTTATTAATATAAAGTTGACAGTAGCTGGGAAGTAGCTGCCCATGTAAGAACCAACACATCTCCTACCTTTTGTAGTTAGATGTGGTGATATGACTAATTTTTTTCCAAAGATAATGTATGCTTTTCAAGTTCAAGAGTGTCAGCCCAAGCTCTTTTGCCACTTTGCCTCTTGAATGCATTCAATAATGAGGCACTCAGAGCTAATGGGTTCATATAAAGGAAGTCTGGGTGAAAAATAACATGGAGAAGAGCTTCCCACTGAACATGAACAATCTCCTAGAATTGTTATATAAGCAAGACCTAAGTTTCATTGTGTTGTGCCTTTACATATTTGAGTGTCGTATTCATTGTTTCAACCTAGCTCACCCTAACATACACATTAACATTCTCTTCCCCTATAATAGATGTTGAATTAATTAACACTCCATACTCAAAAACCAGAAAGCATTGGCTTGATGTAAGGCAAAGGAAGTAAGTGAATCTAGGTTCAAGTCAACTGAAATAAAGTTGGATTGTTTTCTCAAAGAAACAGGTTTTATACTATTTATCATGTGAGACCAGATGACCCACATTCAGATATGAGAAGAGCAGCCTTAAATCAGGTAAAGTGGGAAAAAAACATGGCATACCCCAGGAGTACAAATCATAGGGGAATTTTAAAAGAGAAAGTTACTATTAATGCAGAGGGAATTCTAGGAAGGTAGCTTCCATTAATTGATATTCTGATTTTCCAAAACATTAGTTAGTAGCAATGTCTAATGATGGGATAATCTAGCTAATTTCAATGTTAGGTATACCATTATAAGTCACCAGCTCATTAGTTCTCACTAACATGTTCGACTTCAAAATCTTCTATTAGACTTCGTTCTAGGACAGCTAATCTATCTGTCTTTTTTTGGAAATACTTTCTTTGTTTGGATATTTAGGTAGGTTTATGTGTCACATTTGCAACAGTTCACACATCTAAATGCTCGGAGCTCCCACCCACTTTAATGTTCTGATGTTCTCACAGGATTCTTTTATTTAGTTCCTCTACCAGCCTCCAGCCATGTGAGGCTCGATCATCATGTATCATCACCACTGGACCCAACTCTGCAGCCCCTACCCTCCTGTCCTTGCTTTTCCCCTGGAGACCAGCACTTTCCAACCCCCTTGTGGCAGCCTGAGATACTACCTGTAACATTACTGATGTTTTCCAAAATTTCATTCTTCAATATATTCATTGAAGCTCTTACTGCCACTGGTGCCCCCTTATGCAGACCAGTCATGGCCAGTGCACTGTCCTTTTCTAGCTGGTAGGAAAATTTCTGATAAATATCTTGAGCCACCTTGAAGAATATCTTTTCAAAATAGAGCTTACAGACTGACAATAAGTATCACAATTTTTCCTCTTCTCTTATCTACCAAAGGTCAAGAAAAGGTGGGGAAAGAAGTGAGATTTGGGGGCCAAAGGACACTTAAAGGTAGCTTCACATTGCCCACATGACCACTGACCAACATCCTGGACTGATCTGATGTTCAGTATGTCTTGCACTGACATAAATGTTTATCCATGATTACTTTGTTTCGTCTGTTTTCTCCCTTCCAAAATGAACCCTTTTTAGAAAACCCTAGTACATCAGATTGATCTGCACATGTTTGATTACCAACTCTTCAGATAAAGTTCAAGTTCTTGACCTCAGAGCTCGGGACGGGATAAAGGGGACGTCAAAGATTTATAAGTGCTCCAGATAAGACAACCATTTCCCTTGATTTCCACCCCCCTGTCAGCAGGAGTGGAAAGTCATAGACCCAGGAGGGCTCCAAGGAGTGCGGACTTTACCTTCATACAGCACCCACATCAGCATTTGAAGGACTGAATGTTGAGTCCAAAAACTGCATGATTTTCAAAATATAACCACTACTCCTCTGACAGCCCACGTTTAAAGCCTAGGTGCCACCATATACCTCGAAACCTTCAGAATTTATGAGATTATATCTTTTGTCCCTCTTTGTGTGAATTCACTATAGCCATCTCTCAATTCTGGGACTCACATCAAGACGGAATTCTGCTTTCCTTTTCTAATATTACTTCCAATCCTTCCCATATTCCAAGATCTTTCATTAGGCTTCTGGAACTCACAGCCAGTCATCAGCAAAGGTCCTATTTTGACTCATATCTGACTTTTCCTTCACTTTCCTTCTCTAACTGAAACCTTTCTCCCGAAGGTCCACTTTCTTGCGGCAGCCCTTCATTATGTGTGTCTTCTGTCCCACACCCTGCACACTGCTTTGTCTATAGGTAAAGCTTTTGGTGTTCTTGCAGTTTTCATTGTTTTCCCAGATCTTCAAATCCATCCCAACAGATTATACCACCTACTGCATCTCCTTGTTGCACTCATCTACAAAACCACAGTTATTCCCACTCCTTCATAAAAGATTCTAACCCCAGGATCATTACCACTATCTTCATAATTCTTTCATTACTTATAATTTCTCTACCCATTTAGTATATTCATCCAATATCCTGGCCTAAGTTTTTGGCCTTGTGTCAACTAATAACTTTTTTCTCCACCCACCTCAGCTTTTCACTCCATGACCATATCTCTTCTCATCACTAATCATCACAAACCCTCTTATTGTATACAACTATAGGCATCCCAATTTTCAGCCACTGTGCCCTTATTTTTCCAGTTAATTCCCTGGAGTATCCTGATTCTGATTGTTCTTCAACCTCCAAAAGAACTGCATGGATATCACAACCATTTCCACCAAATCATTTTATTTTCATCCTAAAGGATCAAACTTTATGGGACATCATTGTTTTCACCTCTTGCACAATTCTTGAATTCTCTTGCCTCTCTTTCTTTTCATGCACTTCTTTTTTTTTTAATTAATTAATTTATTTATTTGACAGAGAGAGAGATAGCGAGAGCAGGAACACAAGCAGGGGGAGTGGGAGAGGGAGAAGCAGGCCTCCCACTGAGCAGGGAGCCCGATGCGGGGCTCGATCCCAGGATCCTGGGACCATGACCTGAGCCAAAGGCAGACACTTAATGACTGAGCCACCCAGGTGCCCCCCTTTCCATGTACTTCTAGCACAGTTCCAATCCTGACTGAATCCAATTCACCACATACTCTGGGCTTACCACAGTGAGGCTACATGGACTGGTGAAAACTATATGATTTTCCCGACTGAATATAAATTCCCAGGCAAAGACATCAGTGCAACTTTTATAATGGGTGGCAGTGTTTCTATGGTTCCCTAGATAATTTACTCCTTTTCTCCTATTGATGATTTTTTCACACTTTTCCTTCTTCTTCTCAAATTTTAAATACTAGCACTATCTTTACTCTGTGATGACCTATGTTATAGATAAAATGGAAGCAATCAGAAAGAACTTCTAAAAGCTCCTCTATTACATCTACCCACATGTGATGGTGAATTTTCTGTGTCAACTGTACTGGGTCATGGGGTGCCCAGGCATTTGGCCAAACGTTATTCTGGGTGTCTGTGAGGATATCTCTAGATAAGATTCACATTTGAATCAGGAGGCTGAGTAAAGCAGATTGCCTTCCCTAATGTGGGTGGGCCTCCTCCAATAGATTGAAAACCTGGCTAGAACCAAAAGGCTGAGTAAGAGGGAACTCCTCCTGCTGGACTATTTGAGCTGAGACATTAGTCTTTTCTTGTCTTTGAACTCAAACCAAAACATTGGCTCTTCTTGGGTCTTGAGCCTGCTGGCTGTCAGACCACCCGTGTTCATATCCAAATACAACCTCACCACTTGTCTCATTTTTTTTATTAAAGATTTTATTTATTTATTCATGAGAGACAGAGAGAGAGAGAGGCAGAGGGAGAAGCAGGCTCCCAAGAAGCAGGGAGCCCGATGTGGGACTCAGTCCCAGGACCCTTGGATCACGACCTGAGCCAAAGGCAGATGCCCAACCATCTGAGCCACCCACGTGCCCACTTGTCTAATTTTTATTCCATCTGAGAACACCATTTTTCACCATGCCTCCTGCAGCCTGCATTAATTCCCCCCTGTGTAAGTGATCCTTCCATCAGTTTACATAGATGATTTTTTCTCTTTACTGGATAGACCCCTCAAACTACCACCCTATTTCTCTTGCTGCTTTTGTATCACAATTCTTTGAAAGAATTGTATAGACTCAATGTTTTAAATTCTCTATTTTTTTCAAAGATTTTATTTATTTATTTGAGAGAGAGAGAATGAGAGAGAGCACATGAGAGGGGGGAGGGTCAGAGGGAGAAGCAGACTCCCCGCCGAGCAGGGAGCCTGATGCGGGACTCGATCCAGGGACTCCAGGATCATGACCTGAGCTGAAGGCAGTCGCTTAACCAACTGAGCCACCCAGGCGCCCTAAATTCTCTATTTACCAATTTCCTTCAAAAAGGTTTATACGCACTTCCTATGTACTTACCCAAAATTTTAATTATCATAGTCACCAAGTGCTAAAATTTCATATTGCTAAAGCAAATGGTCAACTCTCAGGGTGCACTTTATTTCACCACCAATGCATTTGACATTGGTGAGTCCTGGGCCAAAACGGCTCACACTGCCTTGCAAGAGCTGCTTGGGCATCTCTTCTAAATTCTTGAGACAACCCTTTGTTTTCTAGGACACAACATTCCCCTGGTTTTCCTTCTATCTTGTGGATCGCTGCTTCTCCATTTTCTTTGCTGCTCCCTACTCATTTCCTGATTTTTATGTGGGCATGTGCAGGCTGTCCTTGAAATTGTTTTCTTTTTATATTCATTTCCTTGGGTAGAGTGAACTCACCGAATGCCATATCTTTAAGTAATAGCTTCTTTATAAATTATTTCTACATGCGTATCTCAATCTTCTCTGAACTAGAAATTGCTATATGCACCTGCCAACTGCTCATCTCTCTGTGGGCATGTATTGAGTAAAGCAAATTTAGCATGTCCAAAATCCAAATTCTTGCTCTTCCTTACATACTTTCTCCTCACTCAGTTTTCCCTGTTTCAGTCAATGTCAATTCCATCCTCTCATTTTTCAGACCCCAAACCTTTAGTGGCATGCATGATTTATACCCATGTCTAACCAACCCCACCCTCAGACCCTTTCTAAACCATCAAACCCTCTCATCTAATTTGTAGGAATTTTCTCCTAACCGGTTTGCCTACTTCCACTGTTGACAACATAGATTATTTTTTAAAAAGCCACAGTACCTCTTGAAAACCTAAAAGAGATGCCCTCATTTCTTTGCTCCAAACTTCCCAATGGTTTCCTGTCTCAAAGTAAATGCTGATGCACTCAATGTTCTCACAGTATCTCTACCCCACCTTAAACTGTTTGTAAGGCCATCAGGAAGGCTCTTAGCTCTGGAACTTTGCATTTGCTGTTCCCTCTGCCGAAACACACTCCTAAGAGCTACCTGGCTTTCCCTCTCACACCCTAGAAGTCTTTGATAAAGTCAACTAGGGGTTGGGGGGCTTCCTTGAACAGACAATTTAAATTTTCAAGTATTCTCACCAAAACTGCCATCCCTCCTTCCTGATTTATATTTATAGTAACTATATTTATAGCTATCCTTACCAAATCACTACTCTATCTCTTATTGATTATCTATATTCCTCACTCAGATTTAAGGTCCATGAAAGCAAGGTTGTTTTTTTTTTTTATCAGATTTTGCTCGTGCTGCATGCCAAATACTTAACATAATAAGAAACCATAGCAGTTGCTCAATGCATATTTATTTAATAAAATATTACAAATCAGGTAGGTGTTTGCATCTCTTTCAGTGTTTCTGAACATTCCTTGTTCAGAAAAAAAAAATATATATATATGTAAAAGTATTTCAAATTTTATATGAATTAAAGGAATCTGATATGCCCGGACAGGACATAGGACCTCTTGTTCTCATAATTTCTTATGTCTTTTAATTTAAACTATTATATAAAGTATCATCTGATCTGGAAATTAGCATTATTGAGAACTTGACAGAGCACATGGGTTACCCTGTATGCTCTCAGTATATGCCTTTACTATTGACTTTTTCTCTGTAAATTAACCAAATTCCTCTGGTTAATATTGGAAAACTTTTTCATGATGAATCCTTTCATAATTAATTTATGTAATTGTATATGTTATACATATGTAATTGATATATTTTAATATTATATTTTATATAAATTATATTTATACTATATAAATTATGTATATAAATTATATAGAATAAATATATATTTAAAATCTATAATAAAATGCAGTAAAATATATTATAAAATATATATTTATCATATATATTTTAATATATATTGTATATATTTATGATACCTAAAGAGTATTGTAAGATGATTTTTTTCCTGTTGCTCTGGGCTTGGAAATGCAGCTCTGAGCTGAAAACAACTGACATCAAGCTTCATCTGATTGTCAAAAATGCTACAACGAGCCATCTACAAAATCACACATCTTTGCAGAGCTTGCTTGCTTGCTTGCTTCCTTTATCTCTCTCTTTCATTCATTCATTTATTTATTTGAGCGAGAGAGTGCACAGGAGTCGGGGGAGGGGCAGGGAGAGAGAGAATCTCAAGCCAACTCCACACTCAGGGTGGAGCCAGACACAGGGCTCCATCTTAGGACCCTGAGATCATGAGGAGCCGGACCCTTAACTATCTGAGCCACCCAGGTACCTGTTTGCAGGGCTTTCTAAGGGAGGTTTTGTTAACTTAATTATATTGACTAACCATCCATGCCCTTCCTAAAATTTAGTATCGTTTTAATGGGCAGCCTCTAAGAGAATTATTCATAAAGATTGATCATCCTCTCAAAAATTGACAGATTATCTTCAGTTGCCAGCTGGATGCTCTTCCTATAGGCTGTCCAGTTATGGGTTACCCTTGAAACACAATAACACAATAAAACGTGGTTGAGGTTTCTATAGAGAACCTATACAATTATTTTCTGGAATTTTGGGACTAATGTGACTATTTCAATTATATTCCTGTGTATCAAGTCATCCCAAGTATTTTGGCACAAAGCAAAATTTTTCCTTTTTTAAATCTGAAGTATACTTGGGGTGCCTGGGTGGCTCAGTTGGTTAAGCGTCTGCCTTTGGCTCAGGTCATGATCCCAGGGTCCTGGGATCGAGCCCCACATCAGGCTCCCTGCTCAGCAGGAAGCCTGCTGCTCCCTCTCCCACTCCCCCTGCTTGTGCTCCCTCTCTCGCTGTCTCTCTCTGTGTCAAATAAATAAATAAAATATTTAAAAAAAAAATCTGAAGTATACTTGACGTATAACATTGTATTGATTGTAGGTATAAAACATAATGATTTGATATTTGTATATATTGGAAAATAATCACCACAATAAATGAAGTTAGCATCCATCCCTATACACACTTACAAAATTTTTCTTGTTTGAGGACTTTTAAAATTTACTGTCTTGGCATTTTTCAAATATGTAATGTAGTGTTATTAACTAGAGTCACAATACTGTACATTACATCTCCATGACTTTCTTACTTTATAACTGGAAGTTTGTACCTTTTGATCCCCTTTACTTATTTCTTCCACCCCCTACCTTATGCCTCTGGAAACCACTTCTGTTCTGTGTGTCTATGAGCTTGTTATTTTTGTTTTGTTTTCTTGGCATTTTATCACAAATGGTAAGGGTACATTATTTTCTATGTCTGAATAATATTCCATTTGGAGTGTGTGTGTGTGTATGTGCACATGCATGCATGTTTTTACTACAACTTCTTATCTATTCACTAGGGGATAACACTGCAATAGACATAAGGCTGCATATATCTTTTCAGATTAGTATTTTCATTGTCTTTGAGTAAATATCCAGTAGTACAATTAGTGGATCATATGGTTTCTATTTCTGATTTTTTTAAGAACCTCTATACTGTTTTCCAAGTGGTCACATCAATTTGCATTCCCACCAACAGGGCATGAGCGTTCCTTTTATTCCATCCACATCCTCACCAACATGTTATTTATCTTTTTGATAATGGCCATTTTGACAGGTGTATCATTGTGCTTTTGACTTGCGTTTCCCTGATGATTAGTAATGTTGAGCATCTTTTCATGTGTCAGTTGGCCATCTGTATGTCTTCTTTGGAAGAATGTCTATTTAGGTCTCTTGCCCATTTTTAAATTGGATATGTGTGTGTGTGTGTGTGTGTGAGTGGTGTGTATGTGTGTGTGTGTGTTGAGTTGTATAAGCTCTTTATATATTTTGGATACTAAACCCTTATCAGATATATCATTTTCAAAAATCTTCTCCCATGCAGTAAGTCGCCTTTTCATTCTGCTGATGATTTCCTTGACCAGGCAAAAGTTTTTTTTATTTTGGGATAGTCCCATTGGTTTATTTTTGTTTTTGTTTCTTTTGCCTCTGGAGACATATCTAGAAAAATATTGTGACAGCCGATGTCAAAGAGATCACTGCCTATATTTTCCTCTGAAGTTTTATGGTTTCAGTGCTCACATTAAGGCCTTTAATCCATTTTGAGTTTACTTTTGTGTATGGTATAAGAAAGTGATCCAACTTCATTCTTTTGCATGCAGCTGTCCCATTTTCCCAGCACCATTTATTGAAAAGACTGTATTTACCTTATTGTATGGTTTTGCCTCCTTTGTTGTAGGTTAATTAACCCATATGAATGTGGGTTTCTTTCTGGGCTCTGTTCTGTTCCATGGATGTATGTGTCTATTTTTGTGCCAGTACCATGTTTTGATTACTACAGCTTTGTAATATATCTTGAAATCTGTGATTGTTATACCTACAGCTTTGTTCTTTTTTCAAAATTGCTTTGGCTATTCAGGGTCCTTGTGGTTCCATACAAATTTTAGGATTATTTGTTCTAGTTCTGTGAAAAATGTTGTTGGTATTTTGATAGGGATTGCATTAAATCTGGTGATTGCTTTGTGTAATATGGGCATTTTAACAATATTGATTCTTCCAGACTATGAGCACGGAATCTTTCATTTGTGTCATCTTCAATTTCTTTCATCAATATTTTATAGTTTTCAGGGTATAGATCTTTTTCCTCTTTGGTTAAGTTTATTCCTAGGTATTTTAATCTTTTTGGTGTAATAGTAAATGGGATTGTTTTCTTAATTTCTCTTTCTGCTGCATCATTATTGGTATATAAAAATGCAACAGATTTCTGTATGTTGGTTTTGTATTTTGTGACTTTACTGAATTCATTTATCAGTTCTGGAAGTTTTTTGGTAGACTCTTCAGGGTTTCTATATCTTATATGTCATCTGCAAGTAGTGAAAGTTTTACTTCTTCCTTACCAGTTTGTATGTCTTTTATTTCTTGTCTGATTACAGTGGCTGGGACTTCCAGGACTATATTGAATAAAAGTGGTGAGAGTGGACATCCTTGTTTTGTTCTTTTTTTTTTTTTTTTTGGTAGAGCTAGTAATATTTTAATTTAAGGAAAATATACTTTTGAAATGTATAAACATATTTGGAAGATTTAAGAAACATTAAATGATCTCAACACTGTGTTTTTTTTATTTTTTCTTGTTACGTTAATCACCATACATTACATCATTAGTTTTAGATGTAGTGTTCCAGGATTCATTGTTTGTGCATAACACCCAGTGCTCCATTCAGAACGTGCCCTCTTTAATACCCATCATCAGGCTAACACATCCTCCCACCTCCTCCCCTCTAAAACCCTCAGTTTCTTTTTCAGAGTCCATCATCTCTCATGGTTCATCTCCCCCTCTGATTTCCCCCACTTCATTCTTTCCTTCCTGCTATCTTCTTCTTCTTCTTTTTTTTTCTTAAAATATATTGCATTATTTGTTTCAGAGGTACATATCTGTGATTCAACAGGCTTGCATAATTCACAGCGCTCACCATAGCACATACCCTCCCCAGTGACCACCACCCAGCCACCCCATCCCTCCCACCCCACCCCCTACTACAGCCACCATCAGTTTGTTTCCCGAGATTAAGAATTCCTCATATCAGTGAGGTCATATGATACATGTCTTTCTCTGATTGACTTATTTCGCTCAGCAAAACACCCTCCAGTTCTATCCATGTTGTTACAAATGGCAAGATCTCATTCTTTTGATGGCTGCATAATATTCCATTGTATATATATACCACTTCTTCTTTATCGATTCATCTATAGACGGACATTGTGGCTCTTTCCACAGTTTGGCTATTGTGGACATTGCTGCTATAAACATTGGGGTACATGTACCCCTTTGGATCCCTACCTTTGTATCTTTGGGGTAAATACCCAGTAGTGCAATTGCTGGATCATATGGTAGCTCTATTTTCAACTTTTTGAGGAACCTCCATACTGTTTTCCAGAGTGTCTGCACCAGCTTGCATTCCCACCAACAGTGTAGGAGGGTTCCCCTTTCTCCACATCCCCGCCAACATCTGTCGTTTCCTGACTTGTTAATTTTAGCCATTCTGACTGGTGTGAGGTGGTATCTCATTGAGGTTTTGATTTGGGTTTCCCTGATGCTGAGCGATATTGAGCACTTTTTCATGTGTCTATTGGCCATTTGGATGTCTTCTTTGGAAAAATGTCTGTTCATGTCTTCTGCCCATTTCTTGATTGGATTCTTTGTTCTTTGGGTGTTGAGTTTGATAAGTTCTTTATAGATTTTGGATACTAGCCCTTTATCTGATACGTCATTTGCAAATATCTTCTCTCATTCTGTCAGCTGTCTTTTGGTTTTGTTGACTGTTTCTTTTGCTGTGCAAAAGCTTTTTATCTTGATGAAGTCCCAATAGTTCATTTTTGCCCTTGCTTCCCTTGCCTTTGGCGATGTTTCTAGGAAGAAGTTGCTGCGGCTGAGGTCGAAGAGGTGGCTGCCTTTGTTCTCCTTTAGGATTTTGATGGACTCCTGTCTCACATTGAGGTCTTTCAACCATTTGGAGTCTATTTGTGTGTGTGGTGTAAGGAAATGATCCAATTTCATTCTTCTGCATGTGGCTGTCCATTTGTTGGACAGCCAAGACCATTTGTTGAAGAGACTGTCTTTTTCCCGTTGGACATTCTTTCCTGCTTTGTCGAAGATTAGTTGACCATAGAGTTGAGGGTCCTTTTCTGGGCTCTCTCTTCTGTTCCATTGATCTATGTGTCTGTTTTTGTGCCAGTACCATACTGTCTTGATGATGACAGCTTTGTAATAGAGCTGGAAGTCCGGAATTGTGATGCCGCCAGCTTTACTTTTCTTTTTCAACATCCCTCTGGCTATTCGGGGTCTTTTCTGGTTCCATACAAATTTTAGGATTATTTGTTCCATTTCTTTGAAAAAAAGTGGATGGTATTTTGATGGGGATTGCATTGAATGTGTAGATTGCTCTAGGTAGCATTGACATTTTCACAATATTTGTTCTTCCAATCCATGAGCATGGAACGTTTTTCCATTTCTTTGTGTCTTCCTCAATTTCTTTCAAGAGTATTTTATAGTTTTGTGAGTACAGATTCTTTGCCTCTTTGGTTAGATTGATTCCTAGGTATCTTATGGTTTTGGGTGCAATTGTAAATGGGATCAAATCCTTAATTTCTCTTTCTTCTGTCTTGTTGTTGGTGTATAGGAATGCCACTGATTTCTGTGCATTGATTTTATATCCTGCCACTTGACTGAATTCCTGTATGAGTTCTAGCAGTTTGGGGGTGGAGTCTTTTGGGTTTTCCACATAAAGTATCCTATCATCTGCAAAGAGTGAGAGTTTGACTTCTTCTTTGCCGATTTGGATGCCTTTTATTTCTTTTTGTTGTCTGATTGCTGAGGCTAGGACTTCTAATACTATGTTGAATAGCAGTGGTGATAGTGGACATCCCTGCCGTGTTCCTGACCTTAGGGGAAAGCTCTCAGTTTATCCCCATTGAGAATGATATTCGCTGTAGGTTTTTCATAGATGGCTTTTATGTATTGAGGTATGTACCCTCTATCATTATACTCTGAAGAGTTTTGATCAAGAAAGAATGCTGTACTTTGTCAAATGGTTTTTCTGCATCTATTGAGAGGATCATATGATTCTTGTTCTTTTGTTAATGTATTGTATCACGTTGATTGATTTGCGGATGTTGAACCAACCTTGCAGCCCAGGGATAAATCCCACTTGGTCATGGTGAATAATCCTTTTAATGTACTGTTGGATCCTATTGGCTAGTATTTTGGTGAGAATTTTTGCATCCATGTTCATCAGGTATATTGGTCTGAAATTCTCCTTTTTGATGGGGTCTTTGTCTGGTTTTGGGATCAAGGTAATGGTGACCTCATAAAATGAGTTTGGAAGTTTTCCTTTCATTTCTATTTTTTGGAACAGTTTCAGAAGCATAGGTATTAATTCTTCTTGAAATGTTTGGTAGAATTCCCCTGGGAAGCCATCTGGCCCTGGGCTTTTGTTTTTTGGGAGATTTTTGATGACTGCTTCAATTTCCTTAGTGGTTATAGATCTGTTCAGGTTTTCTATTTCATCCTGGTTCAGTTTTGGTAGTTGATACATCTCTAGGAATGCATCCATCTCTTCCAGGTTATCTAATTTGTTGGCATAGAGTTGCTCATAATATGTTCTAATAATTGTTTGTATTTCTTTGGTGTTGGTTGTGATTTCTCCTCTTTCATTCATGATTTTGTTGATTTGGGTCATTTCTCTTCTCTTTTTGATAAGTCTGGCCAGGGGTTTATCAATCTTGTTAATTTTTTCAAAGAACCAGCTCCTAGGTTCGTTGATTTGTTCTACTGTTCTTTTGGTTTCTATTTCATTGATTTCTGCTCTGATCTTTATTATTTCTCTTCTCCTGCTGGGTTTAGGCTTTCTTTGCTGTTCTTTCTCCAGCTCCTTTAGGTGGAGAGTTAGGTTGTGTACTTGAGACCTTTCTTGTTTCTTGAGAAAGGCTTGTATTACTATATACTTTCCTCTTAGGACTGCCTTTGCTGCATCCCAAAGATTTTGAAGAGTTGTGTTTTCATTTTCATTGGTTTCCATGAATTTTTTTAATTCTTCTTTAATTTCCTGGTTGACCCATTCATTCTTTAGTAGGATGCTCTTTAGCCTCCATGTATTTGAGTTCTTTCTGACTTTCCTCTTGTGATTGAGTTCTAGTTTCAAAGCATTGTGGTCTGAAAATATGCAGAGAATGATCCCAGTCTTTTGGTACCAACTGAGACCTGATTTGTGACCTAGGATGTGATCTATTCTGGAGAATGTTCTATGGGAACTAGAGAAGAATGTGTATTCCGTTGTTTTGGGATGGAATGTTCTGAATATGTCTGTGAAGTCCATTTGGTCCAGTGTGTCATTTAAAGTCTTTATTTCCTTGTTGATCTTTTGCTTAGACGATCTGTCCATTTCAGTGAGGGGGTGTTAAAGTCCCCCGCTATTATTGTATTGTTGTCAATGTGTTTTTTGCTTTTGTTATTAATTGCCTTATATAATTGGCTGCTCCCATGTTAGGGGCATAGATATTTACAATTGTTAGATCTTCTTGTTGGATAGGCCCTTTAAGTAGGATATAATGTCCTTCCTCATCTCTTATTACAGTCTTTGGTTTAATATCTAACTTGTCTGATATAAGGATTGCTACCCCCGCTTTCTTTTCATGTCCATTAGCATGGTAAATGGTTTTCCATCCCCTCACTTTCAATCTGGGGGTGTCTTTGGGTCTAAAATGAGTCTCTTGCAGACAGCATATCAATGGGTCTTGTTTTTTAATCCAGTTTGATAGCCTGTGTCTTTTGATTGGGGCATTTAGCCCATTTACATTCAGGGTAACTATTGAAAGATAGGAATTTAGTGCCATTGTATTGCCTGTAAGGTGACTGTTACTGTAATATTGTCTGTGTTCCTTTCCGGTCTATGTTGCTTTTAGGCTCTCTCTTTGCTTAGAGGACCCCTTTCAAGATTTCTTATAGGGCTAGTTTCGTGTTTGCAAATTCCTTTAGTTTTTGTTTGTCCTAGAAGCTTTTTATCTCTCCTTCTATTTTCAGTGACAGCCTAGCTGGATATAGTATTCTTGGCTGCATATTTTTCTCATTTAGTGCTCTGAAGATATCATGCCAGTCCTTTCTGGCCTGCCAGGTCTCTGTGGATAGGTCTGTTGCCAATCTCATGTTTCTACCATTGTAGGTTACAGATCTCTTCTCTCGAGTTGCTTTCAGGATTTTCTCTTTGTCTACGAGACTTGTAAGTTTTACTATTAGATGTCGGGGTGTTGACCTATTTTTATTGATTTTGAGAGGGGTTCTCTGTGCTTCCTGGATTTTCATGCCTGTTTCCTTCCCCAAATTAGGGAAGTTCTCTGCTATAATTTGCTCCATTATACCTTCTGCCCCCTCTCTCTTTCATCTTCTTCTAGGATCCCATTATTCTAATCTGTTTTCTCTTATGGTATCGCTTATCTCTCGAATTCTGCCCTCGTGATCCAGTAGTTGTTTATCTCTCTTTTTCTTAGCTCTTTATTTTCCATCATTTGGTCTTCTATATCACTGATTCTCTCTTCTGCCTCATTTATCCTAGCCGTTAGCACCCCCATTTTTTATTGCACCTCATTAATAGCCTTTTTGATTTCGACTTGGTTAGATTTTAGTTCTTTTATTTCTCCAGAAAGCATTTCTCTAATAACTTCCATGCTTTTTTCAAGCCCAACTAGTATGTTTAAAGTGATGGTTCTGAACTCTAGATCTGACATCGTACTAATGTCCATATTGAATGGGTCCCTGGCAGTCAGTACTACCTCTTGTTCTTTTTGTTGAGGTGATTTTTTCCATCTTGTCATTTTGTCCAGAGGAGAATAGATGAATGAGAGAACAAAATGCTAACAGGGTAACAACATCCCCAGAAAATATACTCTAAACAAATTAGAAAAGCCCTGAAGCCGGGGGAAAAGAAAGGGAAAGAAAGAAAAAAGAAAAAGAAAAAGAAAATGATAAAAACAAACAAAAACAGATCAAAACAAAAAAAAAACAGTATATGATCAAATATGATCGGCTGGTGCATAGATCCATGCCACACCCTAGATTTTGGGTGTATTTTGGTCTGTTAGACCTCCCAAAATTTTAAAGAAAGAAAAACTTACATATGTAGAAAAATAAGGGTTTATATGATGAAGGGATGGAATAAGATTGTAAAGATGAAAAGTATAAAAAAAATTATAAAAGGAATTGATAAGAAGTTGTTTGAAAAAAGAAAGAAGAGGATTTAAAAAAAAAAAAAAAAGAAAAAAGGGAGAGAATGTGATCAGGCAGGAGAGTAGAACAAAACCTTACACTAGAGATGTAGGGTATATTTGTATCTGTTAGAGGAAACTACCTCAAAATTTTAAAGAGAAAACAACTTACATATATGTGCCAAAAATAAGGGTAACTACTATGAAGGGACAGAATATGACTCTAAAAATGAAAAATAAATTTTTTTTTTTTTTAAAAGGGATTGATAAGATGTTGGTTGAAAAAGGGAAAAAGAAAAATTCAAAAAAAAAAAAAAGGCAGTTTAAAAAAAAATTAACTTTGGAAGACTAAAGAATCATGGTAAAAAAGCCATGGATTCTATGTGCAGTATTCCCCTAGCCCTGGAGTTCTGCTGTTCTCATTGATGGGTAAACTTGGTCTTGGCTGGCTGTTCTCACTGATCTTCTGGGGGAGGGGCCTGTTGCCGTGGTTCCCAAACGTCTTTGCCGGAGGCAGAATTGCCCCACCCTTGCCCGATCTGGGCTAAGTAATCTGCTCGGGTTTACTCTCGGGAGCCTTTGTTCCCTGCAAGCTCTTCATAGAGCCTTGGAGGCCAAGAGTGAAAATGGTAGCCTCCCAATCTCTGCCCCGGGGAAGCCGAGAACTTGGAGCCCCGCCCCTCAGTGAGCCCTCAGAGTAAAGCAGTCAATCACTCCCGTCTCCCCAGTCTCCGGCCACACTCCGTGTTCACCCGGCCTGTGACCGTGCATTTCTATCCCTGGCACCCAACCCCAGCTGGACTGTCCAAACCCAGCAGATCCCCGTGGTGTGCTCCCACGCTGCTCCTCCTGGGGGAGGAAGGGGAGTCTCCCTGGATCTGCCACTTGTTGGGTCCCTGCTGGAGGAGCAGTCGCCCGACCATGCTGCAGATCACGGTTTAGGGCAACCCCGAGCTGAGAGCCCACTCCTCGGCTCCATCTCTGCAGCCGACTTCCCCGCTCTGATCCCTGGGAGCTCTGCCACACTCAGGCACCCCCGGTCTTTCTGTGACCCCAAGGGTCCTGAGACCACACTGCCCCAGCGAGGGTTCCACCACCCACTTAGCCACTGGAGCGATGTCCCTCAGCAGAGCAGACTTCTAAAAGTTCCGATTTTGTGCTCCGCTGTTCTATCACTTGCCAGTAGCTGCTGATGGAAGCCCCCTCCCCCGCCGTCTATCCTCCCGAATATCGCCTCGGATTCACTTCTCCGCACGTCCTACCTTCCAGAAAGTGGTCGCTTTTCTGATGAGAGAGTTGTTGCTCTTCTTTTCTTCGATGTCCTGTTGAGTTTGTAGGTGTTCAGAATGGTTTGATCCCTATTCAGCTGAATTCCTGAGACCAGACGAAATCCAGGTCTCCTACTCCTCTGCCATCTTGCTCTGCCCCCTGATCTCAACACTGTTAACATTATAAGCTACAAATTTGAAGTAGCTTTATAATATCCTTTGGGGCCTTATGCACTGAAAAAAAATATGTATATTCCAAAGAAATTCATGGTCCGAGGATTAATACACAGAAGAAAAACACAATTACATTTTGACTCAGTCACATGAAAAACTCACAATGGATAGTTATGGTTACACTTTTTAAATGATCAAATGAAAAAACTTACAAGATCAATTTAAAGAAAAGACAGAAAAAATGAAAAAATTAGCCAAAAAAGATAGAGCGGATTTCAATTTGAGCAGAATTATTTCATATGTGGTGAAGCAAGTTCTGTAGGATACTAAAAGTCTTCACTGATGTAACTTGCATGTGTCTTTAAAAACAAGACAGCTACAACACAATATCTGTTCTCAATATGGAGTAAGTCAAGACAGACATAGCTTCAAAGATCGCTTCTTGCCATGAATAAGATTCCAAACCAGCCAGGAAACAATGGCAATTAGTCAAACCTTTGGTCCCACAGACTATCCCCAGATCTGGTTGAACAAACCTTTCACTGAAATAGAGTTCCCATATTGCCCCATGAGCAAAATAGGGTTCTCTAACAGGTTTAATGCAGTTTTTCAACCTTTTCTTTTTTTTTTTTTATCATGTTATGTTAATCACCATACATTACATCATTAGTTTTTGATGTAGTGTCCCATTTGTTCTTGATCTTAGAGTAAAAGTTCTCAGCTTTTCACCATTGAGGATGATGTTAGCTATGGGTTTTTCACGTATGACCTTTATTTTGTTGAGATGTGTTCCTTCTAAAGCCACTTTGTTGAAATATTTCTTGTCTTTCTGATAATAACCATTCTAACAGGTATTAGAATTTTCATATGCTCAAAAAGTCTGAGGTTAAGAATTCAGATGGGACATAGCAAGATAATTGTGGAATTTCTGAAAGAGGCTCAAATGTTTGGGAGCTGGGATCTTGTGGGAGCTCCCTAATTCACATGTCTGACAATTGAGGTGGGATGCATTGAAAGCTGGATTTAGTATTGACAACCATAGTGCCCACCCATGGCGTCTCCCTGTGATGTATGCTTCCTCTCTGTATGGTGGCCTCAGAAGAGGCTGGGGGTGACGGTCATTGACAGGAATGAGGGAGACATCTTTCTTTGAGGGAGTCTTCAGCCACAGAAAATGTACATAAGTGTACGTTGCCCCAACAATAGTGTGCATATCATATACCCACAATGTGCTTCCTAAACAAAGGAATACAGGAACACTTCTAGATCAAGCATATTTTGCCATTTTGGGCTGCCTCTCCTGCCTCTCTGATCTATTCCCATCCAATCCTTGGAAATTTATATGTGAAACATCCAGAGAAAGAAAACACATCTCACATTTCACATAGTCCTGCCTACTCTCCTGCCAGAAGAATCTGAGCTCCAGGCGCATTGGCTAAGGGAGATGCATGCCTTGATTTGCATGTGAAATTGGAAGCTTTAAATACTGAAGTGGACTGGTCCAGAAAAGACCAAAGGTTGTAAGATCTAGGAGCTATATTGTTAAGGAAAAGGAAGAGGGAATTTAGCAAAGCATTATTAAAAAAAAAAAAAAAAAAAACTATAATTAAGAAAAATAACAATTTATATTTTCTCTTAAGTTGAAACTCCTTAAAAGTTAGTGGTTATATTTCCAATATTATAAATGAAGTTGAGTACTATTCTGATTTTTAAGCTAGTTCATTTATAAGTAATATAAAATATAATCTAATTCCTGGATTTCCAGAAATGGATCCATTGGCTGCTTCGATAGTATGATCTATATTATGTTCAGGTGATTTTTTAATAATAATCTGAAATGAATGTCAAAATCCAAATGCCTATAGGAAACTAGCATATGAGGTGTGAATTGGATTTAGTGTAAGAATTAGGAAATATAAGGAGTAAAAATGTTGTCCTAACACAATAAAACACACCCATAGTCCTTATTGGAGGGCTAACTCTGGGCATGTGGCAATGTAGGGAATAGAGAAGTTTGGATAAGACACAGTTATGTCCTAGAGAAGGCTTGGTACTTTTCTTGATTACTTGAAAACATATTTATAGAGACTCAATGAGTTACATTATACATACACATATCTATAAATAACAGATATGAAAGGAAGATAGTATTGAGTTTATTGAGGGGACAAGAATTAAGAAATATGGAGGAAAATTTACTATAACACAGAACTAATCATGATACACAGGACTTACCAAAAAAAATAACTTTTATTAAAATCCATTTAAATTATATGACCAACTAATAAATGAATATGCTATTTATTTCATGATTTGAAAAGCTTCTTTTTCTAACAGAAAAAAAATAACAGTGGAGCCAGATTTGCATTTAAATTTGACACAAAAATTCCTGTATTTCAAAAATATGTGTCCTTTATTATTTATGGTCATTGTATAATATACAGTTACAAAGCTATCAGTTCTATATATATTTGCTCAAAATAACCTTGGATTTTCATGACTGAGGGAAATAAAAATAAATCACTGATACTAGGTACACATTAAGTGATTTGTATTAACCTACTTACTTAATCCACACTACCAGCCCATGAGGCTACATATTATTATGGAGTAATGTCCTTTGATGCAGAAGGTTTATGAAGATTTTGCAAATCATATAGACAGTAAATGGCACAGCAGGGATATGAAAACCAGTTGTCTTCCTCTTAATCCCATTCTCTTTATTTAAATGAAATGTGTTCTTCAGTTTGCTTTTAGAAAAAAAGAAAACTTTATATTTCTGAATCTGGAGGGGAATATACCATTTTTAAAACAGGTAGTGTAGAATGTATTGTAAAACTGTATTTTGAAAAATCAATAAGCATGTTCATACAGGTGCATCGAGCTTCAATGAGTACTCAGTAAATATATAATTTTATAGAACACTATATTAGGCATTTCATCGTGTCATTTTAAGTTTTTCTGATTGGGAGCCTCTACAGTTTATCACCACCCCTAAGAGACAGATGGCACACACACAGGATAACTGAAGGGAGATTAATTAGTGGAGTGTTCACAGGGTTGGGGCAGGATTCAAATACTAACCAGGAAGGGTGAAGAACATAGCAACCAGTGGTAGAGAGAGGCTTCATTGGCCCTGAGGACCAGAGAAGAAGAAGCTGTTAGGAGAACTCAGGCAGCCCTAGGGAAGTGGCCTCCAGACGGATGTTCTAGCCTGGTGGGGGAATCCAGCCTCCGTCAAACCAAGGCGGGAATGTCCTGGGGGAAATAAGAACCTCAGGTCTGTCTGCCCTATTTTCTCCTCTCTGCTTCCTGCATCAGCCAGACCTGATGTCTTAGTTCAAGCTGCACTAACAACATACCACAAATTGAGGGGCTTAAAAATAGAATTTTATCATCTGACAGGTCTAGGGACTGAAAGCCCGAAATCAAGGTGGCAGGATGGTCAATTTCTTTTGCGATCCCTCTCCTGGGTGGCAGACAGCTGCTTTTTCATGGTGTCTTCACTTGGCAGAGAGAGCCAGCAAGATTTCTTATGTCTCGGGACTCCTGGGTTGCTCAGTCGTTGGGCGTCTGCTCAGGTCATGATTCTGGGGCCCTGGGATCGAGTCCCGCATCGGGCTCCCTGTTCGGCAGGAAGCCTGCTTCTCCCTCTCCCACTCCCCCTGCTTGTGTTCCTGCTCTAGCTCTCTCTCTCTCTCTGCTAAATAAATAAATGAAATCTTAAAAAAAAAAAAAGAAGGCACTTCTAGTTTTGTAATAAGTAAACTGTTAAGGATTTAATATACATATTTGCACTTCATTGTTACCATTTCAATCTTGAAAGTATAATTTTCACTACTTTCTTGGAGATAAAATCTCTAATTTTCAAAAATGAGCACATTTTATAGATGGGTCGTGTGTGGCTAAATCTTTGGCTTTTATTAAACTGCATTAAATGATTGATTATGCTGAGCCCTTACATTGGCGTCCAGTAGACACAAACTCAATTATACATATTTTTAATGACTTAAAAGAAGTTCCTCATAGCTCTATATGTAAGAAGCCATATTTTACCTGATATAGTTGAAAATCCAATAGAACAATCATTTCTTTTGAAAATTACTAGGATAGAACTTCCCAGAGGCATATTGGTGGAAAATATCTTTCATTCTTTAGCATCTGCAACCAAAACAAAACAAAACACCTTAAAACTCATACTTCACATTATTTTTTCTTTTAGTTCTCGGGTCAAAATATAGACATAAATGTATTTAACATGCATTTCTATACATTTGAAAATCAGATAAACCTACCTTATAAATTACTATGAAGTGTAAGGTAAATATTTTTGGCTTTTAAGTCAATTTAAGTAGTATGGCTTAAAACTGTTTAGAGAAAGAAGATAGGAACATTTCATACTTGTTACAAAACATAGTTATTTGTATGTTTGTTTGTTTTTGATATAATTGTGGAATTCTCTCTCATTTTGATTACCCAGAAGGTACTATTGTGATATGGATGGAAGTTAGCAGGTCTTCATTTTCTTCCTCTCTAGTTAGTTGTCCAGAACATACATTAGGTGCCTGTTCTCAAGCAACAACAGTTATGTTGTACTGTTTGGTATTATGTTGACAGTTTCTTCTGAGCACTTGTGAATAAGTGCCTGGGGGATATTGCAGCCATACCTTCCATGTATATGGAAATACACACTCAACCTCAAACCTGCTTGATGTTTTCCAATGATCTGAGAAAACACTGTCAGAATTTTAGATATTTCTTTTTTTTTTTAAAGATTTTATTTATTATTTGAGAGAGAGAATGGGAGACAGAGAGCATGAGAGGGAGGAGGGTCAGAGGGAGAAGCAGACTCCCTGCCGAGCAGGGAGCCCGATGCGGGACTCGATCCCGGGACTCCAGGATCATGACCTGAGCCGAAGGCAGTCGCCTAACCAACTGAGCCACCCAGGCGCCCCAGAATTTTAGATATTTCTTAAAGAAATAAAGGAAAAATCATTTCTGTGTTTTTATTACAATTCTGTTGTTTTGTCCAGCGATTCTTTTTTTTTTTTTTTTTTAAGATTTTATTTATTTATTTGACAGAGAGAAACACAGTGAGAGCAGGAACACAAGCAGGGGGAGTAGGAGAGGGAGAAGCAGGCCTCCCATGGAGCAGGGAGCCCGATATGGGACTCGATCCCAGGACCCTGGGACCATGACCTGAGCCGAAGGCAGACACTTAACGACTGAGCCACCCAGGTGCCCTTGTCCAGCGATTCTTTAGAAAATATGCAGTGTCTTGAAACTCTTGTAAGGCAGAGTTGTATCTTTTTTTTTTTTTTTACCTCTACTTTAACACTATCACATTCCATTCTCTCCTTTCCTAAAAGAAAATTGTTTCCTGAGCTTTCAAATCAGCCCTGATTTCAAAGAAGCTGATAAAAATGAATAGAAAACAAAATGTGTTGAGTTTACATTTGTTGTAACTTAAAGTTATCCTAGAGGCATTAATGTGTTAACTAGTAAAAACACTGAAAAATGGTGACAATCATACTAAGGTGCTCTTACATTTTGATAAAGGTAAACTGAGTGGTGTTTTAGATTTACCAAAGATACGCTAGTTAACAGGTGCTGGAAAACACCTTTTAGCATATCTCTTGGAAAGTTCTAATAAAATTCTAGAAATGTAAATTAGGGCACATTATTTTTTTCAGAAGAAAAAGGAAAAAAGAATTTTCATTTATCAAAATCAAAAGTAAAAGTAAAGGTTAATAGTACCAGTTACGCAGAGGTACAGTGCAAAGCACTTTGAATTTAGAATTTGTTTTGTATGAAGAATCATTGAAAAAAATGATCAAAACCTTAAGTTTCCAAGGATAATATCCTTTTCTATGAAGTTATCAAGGTTATGAAGAGAACTGGAAAGTGTTCACTTCACATTTAAGCTTAGTAGTGGATTTTGTTTTATTCTAGTTGTTTATATGGCTATAAGAGCAGCTCTACAGAAAAAAATATTTTATATTAAAAATAAAATACTTATTTTTTATTGACTTGATACCTGATAAACAATTTGGCTAAAAATTTGACAGATCTGTCTGGTCATTTAACTAAACTAGTTAAGTCTGTAGGGTTACATATTCACCCAGTAGGTAAGTAAATGAGGAAATTGGTCTCCGTGACTATACCATTTAGACAAACTAGTTAGAGAATTCAATTTTTTTTATTATGTTATGTTAATCACCATACATTACATCATTAGTTTTTGATGCAGTGTTCCATGATTCATTGTTTGTGCATAACACCCAGTGCTCCATGCAGAACGTGCCCCTCCTCAATATCCATCGATGACCAGGCTAACCCATCCTCCCACCCCCCTCCCCTCTAGAACCTTCAGTTTGTTTTTCAGAGTCCATCGTCTCTCATGGTTCGTCTCCCCCTCCGGTTTCCCCCCTTCATTCTTCCCCTCCTGCAATCTTCTTCTTCTTCTTCTTCTTTTTTTTTTTTTTCTTAACCTATATTGCATTATTTGTTTCAGAGGTACAGATCTGAGATTCAACAGTCTTGCACAATTCACAGGGCTTACCAGAGCACATACCCTCCCCGGTGTCTATCACCCAGTCACCCCATCCCTCCCACCCCACCCCCCACTCCAGCAACCCTCAGTTTGTTTTTCAGAGTCCATAGTCTCTCATGGTTCGTCTCCCCCTCCGATTTTCTCCCTTCATTTTTCCCTTCCCACTATCTCAATTTTATTTCAATGTCAAATGAGTAAAACAGAATTTGTTTTTGTAATTTAGTTCAAAAAATCAAGAACCAGACTTGTCGGCTGTCATCATATTGATTCAGCGTATTTGTTAACTTTTGGATTGGTTTTGGTTATTTTTGGCTTTTCTGATATATAAGAAATGAACAGCTACCTGTCAGTATTTGGCCAATTTGTAATTCCTGTTCTTTTCTTCCTTCCTTCTTTCCTTCCTCCCTTTCTTTCTTTCAGAGATAGAGAACGTGTGCATAAGGTGGGGGAGGGACAGAGGAAGAGAGAGAATCTTAAGCAGGTGCAACACTCAATGTGGAGCCCAATGCAGGGCTCAATCTCATGACCCTGAGATCATGACCTCAGCCTAAATCAAGAGTCGGATGCTTAACCGACTGAGCCACCAGGCGCCCCTAATTCCTATACTTTAAATATGAGTATGACATAATTTAAAATTATATCCAAGACAGCATTTGTCATGTGTGAATTAACTTATTAAAAGTTTCACATATTCTCATTTTTCAAAAAGCAATTATAAGAACAGAAGAGAAGTTATATAATTGTAGTATATTAGTGATATAATTTAGTCTTCTATCTGACTCTTCACATTCCTCAAGATATGAATGCCACAGTCATGTAATAACAAAAAAATCCTCATATTTTATATTTCCTTACAAACAAATCCTTAAAATGAATATCACCTCAATTATGAGGGCATTCTTAGCTCAACCTTCAAAGAATATATAAAATATTGAGGGTTATATTGTCTTAATTGAGAGGAAATGTAGTACATATGTTATACATCAAATAAATATCTTTTTTACTATATTGTCTTATTTTCAGTGTCTCTCTTCATTTTCCATATGCATAATCTGCTGGGTCAGGAAAACTGATATAATAAATGAATAAAAGATGCACACAAAAGGAAAGGAAATTGTGCTTTCACTTCTGAATATGAAGAGAGAAATGAAATTGAAAGCATTCTTATTAAAAAATAAAAATTTCTACTTAAAAAGGACCTCTTGCCATTGGATCCCTAGGTGTCCTGTATACCCTAGAAAACACTCATACTACCCTGGAAATACAGGATTGTAATGTGATTACTGTTCATCAGGTGCAAAGAATCCATGTTTCTACATTTTGATATAGACAAGACCGATTCTATTAAAATTATGTGGGAATAAGAGAATATTCCTTCATTAAACTATTTAAGACCCTTATGATATAGCGATATCTAAAGTTTTATACTGGTTTTTTCCTTGTTACATGTATATCGTTACTTTGATCTTCCCTTTGATTTTGTTGTTAAAGACCAAGTGAAATGAAGATAATAAAAAAACAAATACAGTCATTTCAGTTGTCCATATCTGCAACTTAATTCTACTCCTGAAACTAATATTACACTATATGTTAAGTAGCTAGAATTCAAAAAAAAAACTTGAACTAAGGGCGCCTGGGTGGCTCAGTTGGTTAAGCGACTGCCTTCGGCTCAGGTCATGATCCTGGAGTCCCTGGATCGAGTCCCGCATCGGGCTCCCTGCTCGGCGGGGAGTCTGCTTCTCCCTTTCCCACTCCCCGTTTGTGTTCCCTCTCTCGCTGTATCTTTCTCTGTCAAATAAATAAATAAAATCTTAAAAAAAAAAAAAAAAACTTGAACTAAGCAAACAAAAAAACAAACATTCGAAAGTACCTCAATTTCCTTACAATCCTTGACCGGTTGGCTAACTATATCCTTTATTTAGTGTAAAATGGACAAAAGAGGGAAAAAAAAAGTTAGTATAATTTTTTTATCACCATAAAAATTGACATTTTCTTTAAAACAGTTTAGGTTTTATGTTAAGAAAATAGGACGATAAGGGTTTTTCTAATTATTTTTTTAATTTTAATCCCAGTATAGTTAACATACAGTGTTATATTAGTTTCAGGTATACAATTTAGTGATTCAACAATTCTGTACCTTACTTGGTGCTCATCATAAGAAGTGAGCACAATAGGTTTTTGCTGGTTTTTTAATCACAGTCCATAAATTTAACAAGACTAAAACATTTTTTTCAAAAGCTAATACTTCCAGGGACGCCTGAGTGGCTCACTGGGTTAAGTGTCCGCCTTCAGCTCAGGTCATGATCCCAGGGCCCAGGGATCGAGTCCCTCATCAGGCTCCTTGCTCAGCGGGGAGTCTGCTTCTCTCTCTGCCTGCAGCTCCCCACTGCTTGTGCTCTCTGTCTGACAAATAAATAAATAAAATCTTCAAAACCTAATACTTAGAATTAGTATTTAGTATCCAACCTTTTGTTGGATGCCTTTGAAGCAAAACTTATTCTTTTCCATAAGTGTATCTGCTCCAGGGGTTCCGAGTTTGGGAAATCTGCCTGGAGGCTCACAGTAAGGACAGGCAATCAAGAGTCTCAAAGGGAACCAGTCCTACCCTGAGGAGAAAGTGGACTCTAGGTTGGAGACACTGAGAGCCTAAGCATGGGGCTCAAGTCTGTAGTACTATTACATTGATTTTAGGGAGGAAATGATTCACAGAAGCTCTGGATAGCAAGCAACCCATCAGATTATACCAAAACAGTTTTCAATTTGTATAACACATCAAAGAAAGTAGCACCTATAAAGAGATGAGAGTCTATTTTGTTCTCTTCCCAGAACATGGAAGAACTGAGCTCTTAAGACTGAGTAACTTAAAAATTTTTTTTAAAGATTTTATTTATTTATTTGAGAGAGAGAATGAGATAGAGAGAGAGAGAGAGCATGAGACGGGGGAGGGTCAGAGAGAGAAGCAGACTCCCTGCCGAGCAGGGAGCCCGATGCGGGACTCGATCCAGGGACTCCAGGATCATGGCCTGAGCCAAAGGCAGTCGCTTAACCAACTGAGCCACCCAGGCGCCCATAAAATTTTTTAACAAATAGGAAGAAATAGGAGATATTTATGTCATTGTCAGTGGTGCTTAAGTGTTTACTTAGAAAAGTAAATACGAATTACATTTGAATCCTGTGTTCATGAAACGCTCTATAACTGCTATTCTATCATATAAGGTATCCTGTCATATTTAGCTCTAATTTAATTCAGCAAATGTTTATTAAACACTTATTATGTATCTTGCACTTTAATAATGCTACATAATCTGTAATGGCTTAATCAGTCATTTTTCATTGACAAGACCTGCTAATATGTTCAATGTTAAGCTAATTCATTTCTGAAATGCTTTAAAATATTTTTAAGGCCAAATTACTTCTTATATTGTCAGTTTCTATTCCCTGTGTTACAGAAACTTTAAAATAGCTATGCTTTGGGGTGCCTGGGTGGCTCAGTCGGTTAAGTGTCTGCCTTCGAATCAGGTCATGATCCTGGAGTCCTGGGATCGAGTCCCGCTTTGGGCTCCCTGCTCAGTGGGGAGTCTGCTTCTCCCTCTGCCCCTCACCCTCTCATGCTCTCTCTCTCTCCCTCTCTCTCTCTCTCTCTCTCAAATAAATGATAAAATCTTTGAAAAAAATAAAATATGCTTCATTTTTATTATCTTAATAGAAACATTAATTTATGAATATGGTTTCACCTATTGTTTTTTTTTTTTAAGATTTTATTTATTTATTTGACAGAGAGAGACACAGCGAGAGAGGGAACACAAGCAGGGGGAGTGGGAGAGGAGAAGCAGGCTCCCCGCAGAGCAGGGAGCCCGATGCGGGACTCGATCCCAGGACCCCAGGTCCATGACCTGAGCTGAAGGCAGTCGCTCAACCAACTGAGCCACCCAGGTGCCCTCACCTATTGTTAAACATACTTCTTGTACCCTTATAGAAGACACAGTGACTGTGCCCACATGACATCAAATCATTTGGATGAGAAGAAAAAAAATCCCAATTACCCAGATGTTGAGTTTAAATAATACCAAACATCTGGTGTTTCCAAATAAAATTTTCTTGATTCTGCAAAGCTTTAATTTTTAAGAATGGAGACCCAAAATATTTCTTAGCCTAAAATTAACACACATGAATTGGTGATATTTTGGAAAGAAATTATTTCAAGAGGTGGGCTGACATAGAAATGCAAAACCTTTTACTTCACAATCACACCCAAAAGGATCATTCTATTACCATGCAAGCAAAGAGATTTTCACTTAAATGTTCTGCCTTTTAATGTTTCTTGTCATTTATTTGACCTATGGTCTTATCCATCTGCTCAGCTTCTCAGTGTTAATAACTATTCAATTCTCAAATTGCAGAATATCATGTAGTTAGAATGGTCAAGACCTGAAAGTTTCCAAATTCACAATATATCTGTGGTTTATAGATCTAAAATATAAAGAACAGAAAGATTTGAGTGGAAAAAGTCATTTTAAACATAAAATTTGCAATGCGATATGCGAAATACATGTTTAATTTTTTTTAAGTTTAAAATTGTTTTATGTGTTGGAAAACCAACTGTTTGATATAAATATATCTGTCACAGATTTGATATACAGTCTACCTACAGTTGCTTTTTTTTTTTTTTTTTTGGTGTAAAGGTCAAAGCTTAATTTTTTTCCCATAGTGTACTTAGTACCACTTATTGCAAAGATCATTCTTTTCTACGGCTACACACAGCAATCTCTGTCATAAAGCCAATGTTACATTTAATTGTTCCTGTTCGGGGCTTTTATTTGATCCTATTGGGCATTTGTCTACCTTTGTGCTATTATCATACTGCCTTAATTACTTTATTTTTTAATCCGCCCAGCTGCATACCAAGGGGGGAATAGTGGCAGTGACCATCTTGGTAGGTAGGAAAACTTTATCACTGATATTATTTAGAATTTCCAGGGCATATTAATTATAATAATTTAAAAAACCAACACCTGGTCACTTTTTATAAAAAACTTTTAAAATCTGTATGGACAGTTTACTGCTTTATTGCCTGAATCCCAAGTGAATTTCTGTCATCATACTCCTCCTTCCTCCCAACCCAGTTGATTGTCTCTGTATAATTATTTTATCAGCTAGAGCATGTTCTCCAAAATTTGTTCTTGAAGGTGTCGTGTCTAAATTTGATAATTTTTAAATCCATGTAAATTTTATAATTTATTCAAAAATGTAAACAAACCACCACCATAATATAACTACCACCACCACCAAAAAATCTAATGCAGTTTTACATTGGCATTGTAAGGAATTGATAGAACATTTCGGAATTAATTGAAAACTTTATATTAATAACACATTCTAATCATGTATATGAACTATCCCCCTATATAATTTGTTCTTATTCATTTTTTTCTCAATAATAACATATTTTTCTGCATAAAGAGCTTAAATATTTATTGTTATATTTATTTGTAAAGAACTTGATTTTTAAAAGATTTTGAAGTTTATTTATTTTTTTGAAAAAGAGTGCAAGATAGCATGAGCGGGGGGAAGAAGAAGCAGGCTCCCTCCCCAGAAGTGGGGCTCCATCCCAGGACTCTGGGATCATGACCTGAGCCAAAGGCAGAGGCTTAACTGACTGAGCCACCTGGCGCACCAAGAACTTGATTTTTTTATGCTATTCTACATGGCATCCTTAGTACCCTCACTGAAATCATTTATTACTTATAAAAGTTATCTATAGAATCATTTGAAATTTCTATCTAGGAAAGCATACTTCTCTGAGAATAATTTTGATGTAGATATAAATATGATAACAAATTGATATAACACCAAGAAAAATATAGAATGTTATCTTTATGATTTTGACTTAAGGTGATCTTTTTAACAGAACACACAAAGTAAAAATGACAAATGAAATAATTGATCAGTCAAACCATGAATAAGCTTTCTATTGCTGTATAACAAATTACCACAGACTTAGTGGCTTAAAACAGTACTCATTTAGTAACTCATAGTTTTGTAGGTCAGAAGTTCAGTTATGGCATGTCTGGGTTCTCTATTTAGGGTCTCACTTGTTTTCACAAGGTGTCAGCTAGCCTGAATTCTTATCAGGAGCTTAGGGTCCGCTTCTGAGCTCATATGGTTGTGTCAGACTTCACTTTGTTTTGGTTGCCCGACTTAGGTCCTATTGGCTTACTAGTGATCAACCAGGCTCATAGCTTTCAGCCCTGGTGATCACATGCATGAAGAAGTCATCTTAGAATTGTGCCTAACCCAAACATCTAAATTAGTTACTATCTTTCATTAAAAGGCACTGTTAAGAGGATGAGAAATCAAGTAAAGGAGGTTACGAGAAACCTCTAGAAATCAATGGGAAAAACGTGGTGAATCTCATAGAAAACAATGGAGAACTGAAAAGACTTAAATAAGCTTTTTACACTAGAGTCTACCCAAATGTCCATTAAAATATATGCAATTGTCTGCAGTTATTAAACAGAACCAGATAATCAAAAGTACTCACAGGGTATACCCACAGAACGCTTTAACTACAGTGAATAGATAAAGAAAGAAAGCTCCAGCAACTACCACAAATGTCTGAGACTTTCAGGCCCAACTCTCAGGGTCCTCTCACAAACTTACTTAGGTGAGCTTCATTTGCAGTTGTTAACCATCAAGGTAATAAGTTTACCAAGAGGTCTATATATGCTGTTGGTTACAAGACTAAAATCAGGCAATGTAACCAGATAAACGAGGTACTAAATGTCCATCTACACAGTTTTAATGAACATTGTATCTACATATGGTGTAGAGTGCTTCCAAGCAGATTCTGACTTTAAACTGCATACCACAAACCACCAGCTAGTATGCTTCACCCTCACCTTTGGTCAAAAATCATTACCATAGTTCCAGACGTCCCTGGAGAAAAGCCTAGAGTTACCATAGACTAGCTACAAGTTAACCCTCTGTACTGTATTCAATTTCATTATTAATCAGATAAATGTAAATTAAAACTTCCATTGGATATCAATGTCCACCAAATGGGTTGTAATTAAAAGATTGATATTAGCAAGTATTAGAGAAAATGGGGAAAAGCAAGAACTCTTATAGCACAGCACCTTTGATTGTAAATTGATAGTGCCACTTGGAAAAAAGTTTTTGCATTATCTAGTGAAGTAGAAGGTGTGCATATTTTATGACTAAAATTTCCGCCCCTATATATATGCCCAAGAGAAATATGTGTGTATGTATTTCTTCTAACGTGTAAATAGAAATAACTGAAAGTTTTAAATAATCCAGATGTCTGTCATCAGGAAAATGTTTAAATAAATTCTGGTATGTTCAGACAGTTGAATACAATATAGCAATGAAAACAAACCAACCATTCTGCAAACAACAGTGTAAGAGAATCAAGCATAATTTTGAGGATAAGAAGTTAACATAAAACATAGATGAGTCTGTTTATACAATCTTCAAAACCAGGCAAACTGAACTGTAATGTTTAGGGATGAATGTATAGCTGGTAAAATGATAAATAAAAGCAAGTAAGTGATTATGATAAAACTTTTTGGGGAGTAAAGAGTCGATGGTTATTGCTGATTGAATGGAGAGATAAGAAAGGCTTCTCAGTGGTATTTTATGGATATTCCCTTTGAAATAATTTGTTCAGCTCTATGGTACAGTTTTTTTTTTTTTTCTTTTCTATGCTACAGTTTTGAGCACCTTTCTGTTATGTGTTTATTGCTCTCAATTAAAAAGCTATAAAATACAGAAAGTATTCATTTAAATTTTGTAATGTATTCAACATCATATTTCATACCAATTGAAAAGATTTTAATTAATCTCTCACTGAAAGAAAATCATAATATTTAATGCCTAAATAATTAGAGATGCAGCCAAATGAAATCATAGTATCAATTCTAGCACCAGAGGTCTGAATTTGCAATACAAGTTTATTCCCTTAAAAATGGTCACTGGTTAGGGGGTAGGGCAAACCACTCATCCTCATGATATGTCAAGATGGCTCCTGCAGAAATTGAAGGACAAGATGGTACAAGGCCACATTGCAACGTTGTACTTGCATTGCTTTACTTTTTCCAAATTAAGTTTCAGCCTGAATATCAAGAGTGTCTCCTACTCAAAGTTAAGTGTCCTTCCTTCCACAAAATTTATGACACTTGTCAGAACATGAAAAAGGCTTTGATAGGCATTTTCTATCTGTCTACTCTGGATAGCACCACTTCCTCCTCAACTGTCCCAACGGAGCCCCAAAGATTAGTCTTCTGGTGCCTGGAAAATCACTTCATCACTGCCCTGCCTACTCAGTGTAAATCATGAAATACTTTCATGGTGCTGGTTTGAAAGTTGAGTAATAATTTTTAAAGAGCCACATGGAACCCTTTGCTGTTTGGATGCGTCTATGGATGTCACTTTCCTGTTGAATTCTGCGTAACATGTAGACTGCATTCCATAGACTGCATGTTTTTGTTCCCCCCAAATTTACGTGGTGAAGCCTAATCCCTAATGTGATGGTATTTGCAGGTGGGGTCCTTGCAAGGCTCTGCCCTCATGCATGGGGTTAGTGCCCTTATAAAAGGAACCCCAGAGAGCTCCTGGCCCCTTCATCCAGGCAAGGACAAAGTGAGAGGTCCAGTCTATGAACCAGGAGGTGGTATCCTTAACAGAAACCCAATCTGCAGGGTGACTTGATCTTGGACTTTCAGCTTCAGGGACTGTGAGAAATAAATAACTGTTTTTGGTTTATTGTTTCGTTTGTTTTTTTTGTTTTTTTTTAAATAAGCCACTCCGTCTGTGGTATTTTGTTATAGTGGCCCGAGCAGACCAAAAACGGGGATATATATGAATTTTCTACATAAGAACAATTTGGGACGTTAATGTTATAATTTTTATTCCTGAGTCTAGGTACATAAAGAGGAAAAAAAATTGCTTTGATCTTCTTCCTCAGATTAATGTATTAATAAAACCAAGATTCTAAATTTAAATTTTATGTATGTTGGTCCTTTTTTGCCTATTACATTACAAAGATATAATTTTGTGCAGTGGGGGGGAATTGAAAGGGTGAAGCCTCAGAAGGCCTTTGGGTGGTCAATTAGTGCTAAGAAGTAATTATTCTGTAGCTCCAGAGAATGGAGAATGAGAGGAAGGAGTGCAGGAAGTGTAATCCTTTCTGCCGTTTTCCCCAACCTTGCAGTGAGGAAGGTATCCTGGTTACTGTCTTTTCCCTAGAAATTTGTCTGACTAGCTATACCTTACTTACGTATGGTGTAAGTTCAATTATCACGACAAATTTAAAATGTCTGAGTGCCTGTCACTCTGCATCACCTTAAGTTCCCAAATCCAAGGGCCATTTCTCTTTTATACTCTAGAGGAATTGCTCACCCTCCCCCTACACCCTGCCTCAGGGCCCCACTTAAATAATCTTTGTGTCCCCTTCTAGGATCAGAAGCATTTCTGGTTTGTTTCCACTTCACTGGCCACTCCTTGAGAATTATTTTGCTAAACCATGCTTTTGTATTCCAACTTTAAATGTGGAAGAGCTGTGAGCTCCAACCTAGACCTACTGTCTTCTTTTCTGCGAGTCCTTAGGAGCTGTTTAATCTGGTCCCCTGCCATTAAATAGTCAATGGAGTTAGTCTACTCTATTTGCATATCAGGCCCCAAATCTTCCCCAGCTCTAGGTTATTATATGCAAGTGTCTATCTGACATGCCCATTTGCTGGGTCGTGTTTTTGAAAATGGAAACTTTGTTCCCTTTTCTGTGTCCCAAATATATAATCCCATGTTCTGTTAAGTGTTCAGGAATGTATGCTAGGTCCTAAATCACCATTTACCAACATGTAACAATTTTTTTTCTTTTTCCCATGAAATAGAAATTAATGGCAATCATTCCATAGCAAAAAAAAAAAAAATGTATTAAAAGGCACTTGATCACTTTTTTGCCTGTTTGCTCTGAAGAAGAATGATTACAGGTTATTCATTCAGGGATCAACTGAATATAGAATCCCTAAACTATATGCATTTTAAAAAGTCTCTTTCTCTGTGCTGTGGGTGAATTTTCTGTGTTCTGGTAATTTCTTTTTTTTTTTTAATTTTATTATGTTATGTTAATCACCATACATTACATCATTAGTTTTTGATGTAGTGTTCCATGATTCATTGTTTGCATATAACACCCAGTGCTTCATGCAGAACATGCCCTCTTTAATACCCATCACCAGGCTAACCCATCCTCTCCTCTAGAACCCTCAGTTTGTTTTTCAGAGTCCATCGTCTCTCATGGTTCATCTCCCCCTCCGATTAAAGACATGTTCTGGTAATTTCTGAAAGTGTCTCCATTTTCCTTTTTCTCTTTGTGTGCAGCCTAGAGGTATTGTCTCTTTCTGGGTCATTTAACTCATTTCACGGTACATTTTTCATTTCAAGAATTTTTAATTCATTGGTTATTTTTTTATATTCTTAAGAACACTTATGAGATCTATCCTCTTAAATGTTCGAGAGTACAGTATTGTTAGTATAAGTACAATGTTGTACCGCAGATTTGTTAGGTAGAAACTAGACAAGAACAAAGAAGGAACACCTCAGATCAATCCCAAGTCCTTGAGGGAGGAATGATAGAGACATGAGCTAGAGGCAAGGGCAGTGATGAACAGATTACATATTAGAAGCCCAGAGGCACAACATCCTGACCTTGTGGTTTCCAA
Source organism: Mirounga leonina (assembly GCF_011800145.1). NCBI lineage: Eukaryota > Metazoa > Chordata > Mammalia > Carnivora > Phocidae > Mirounga > Mirounga leonina. The sequence continues at coordinate 30,384,259 of NW_023270320.1, read as the reverse complement.
GACCTTGGGGCTGACAAACGAAGACCCAAGACCTGTAAGTACAGAGCCCGAGCTCCCCTCTTCCACCTCTGCCCCAGGGTAATCCCTAGACTCATTGTAATTCATTTGCATTTCAGATACAGCAATGCTCCCTCAATTGAGAAAGGCTGCCATGATGGTTCTAGTACAAACCTTGTAGGGTCAAAAGCTCCCCCTCCCAACCTGTGGGAGGAGTCCACAGATGATTGGAGGCAGCCTCCATTAGTGACCACCCCACTGCTCCTTCCCAGCCCAGAAAAACCCAATAACCTCTAATCCCAAAAGAACCTGGAGGCTGGTTCCTGCTCTCTCACCTGGAGTGTGTAGTTTTGCTTTAATAGACTGCTTTGTGTTTGCTACTTCCCTTCTGGCTGTCTTTATTCTAGCTGCGATCCTCAGGTGAATCCAAGGACCGAGACCATCCATTCATACAACAGACTGTCCACCGGGAACAGATCCATAGAACTTATTTATCTTGTATAACCGAAACTTCATACTTGTTGAGCTCTCATTCATTATTTATCCACTTTTCCTTGCTTCAATTCTGGGTTTTTTGTTTGTTTGCTTAATATTCTTTTTATAAACACTTTTCAGTTATATTTTTGAAAATCTTGAACATAGGTTTTACATTCATTTTTAGATTGTTTTCCTCCTTTCCTTCAATTTTAGGGATTTCGTCTCCTTATTTTGTTAGCTAACTTTTAAAGTTACTAATACATTTTGGAATTTAGGTTTGCAGACTTGTATGGAGTGAATTTTCTCTCTCTGCTTTAATGATTTTGTTTCTTTCTCTCCTCCCCATGACTCCCCAGGGTCCCCAGTCCTGAGGCATATTTGCAGTCCTTCTATTAACTGTGGCAATATTGTGGCATCAGAAGGAACTATGAAAGCTGCCTAGCATGGATGCTACATACTACTGTATTCCTATGTAAACAAACTCACTGAAGCCCTAGTTGCAGGTAGGGCTCAGCTGTGCATTTTTCAGCCTCATTTTCGGGGCAGAGGGATTGCACGGTATGTATTTATTGCAGGTTGTATATCTGGATTCAGTTCTACCTGCCACACTGGATGATTGAAGTAGTCACTGTCCTTCAGGAGAAAAAACTGTAGACCACCTTCACTTGCTTCTATTCCCAGAGCAAGCCTGCAGATCTAGTTTCACTTGTTTTCTGTTTGTTTGCTTCTGTTCTGTTTCTTCTTCAGGTACGTTTTTATTCTGTTCATCATTGCTGTATCTTTGAAACAGAGAAAGAACTCTGCATGTGAACTTGCAGTGCCATCTAGATTAGTAGGAGTTTCCTTAGCATAAAAATTTCATACAAGATGATGACAGGACTAGCTTCTGTCTTTGTTCCTTACATAGATATCGCAATAATTATTTAAGTAGCTTTTCACAATGCTTCAGACCCCATGCCTTTATTTTGAAGAGCCTCACCTTTTGTGAAGGACGTACCCTAAGTTGGTTTCTCAGGACCCATAACTTTTTCTACTATCAAAGATGTATTTGTCTTTTTTTATGCAAAAAGAATGGGATGGTTAACACTGGTTATTAGAGGATGACATTCAAGAAAAAAAAAATCCAACAGTTATTAACCTATTAACCCGTTATTTGTTATATTTCTGTTCTAAATATAAAATCCCTGCTAAGGTTTCTTAAGTTCCATATTAGATAGTTTATACTGTCTTATGTGTCATTCTTTTTTAACTCAAAAATGCTAAAAATGACCTTTAAGTGACTCCATCTATGGTGCTTGGCTTTGTTTATATGAATAGCCTCAGGATCTGTGCACATTGGAGGTTTTGACAACTTTAATTATTCTACACATTTAACTGGTGAGAATTTAATTATTCTAGTGTTTCCAGAGGGCTGATGACATAGGCTAGATATTACAAAATAATAAATAAATGAAGGCATGTACAATCTGTGGCTCCTTAATTTCTAGCTAAGAATATTCTAGGGCCCATAGAATATATCTTACTTTAAATCTCCATTTACCAATTCTTTAATGTTAGAGCTTTCCAGAATAGTATCTAATGGTAATTTAATATAATCTATATAATATAGAAATATAGATTCTTTTATGTGTAATTTATGTATATATACTATTATATAACATATAAATATATGTGTAAATATTTTAAAGATTCTCATTTTGAATTAATTTTAGATTCATAGAAGATTCACAAGAATTGTAGAAAGACGTTTCATGTGTCCTTCCCTTCACTTAGGTTCCTCAAATGTTATGATGTATTTGAAAATAAGTGGCTGATATGATATCCCTTTATCTTTAAAGACTTCAGTGAATTTTCTGAAAATAAAAACAATGTTTTACTTAACAACAGCACAATTATCAAAATCAAGGAATTAACAATAAAAATACTGCTGTCTAATCTGCATTCCTTGTTCCAACTGTGTCACTTATTCCACTAGTATCATTATACATATAACAAATGTGGCAAAATATTTTTTTTTTCCTGGTCCAGGATCCAACACACATGTGACACAGCCCATTCCTGCCCTTTGGCACAGTTCCTCAATCTTTTCTGTCTTTCATATCTTTAACCTTTTTTATTTTTTTTTTTAAGATAACAGTTTATTATTTGTTGAATGTCCTTGATTTGGCTTTTGTGGTGTTTCCTCATGATTGCATTATGCATTTTGTCAGGAGTGCCACAAAATTAATGCACAGCCTTCTTAACGCATTATAGCACCAGTCACGTGATGCCCAATTTCCCCTTCGCTGATGAGATTGACTTTGATCATTTGGTTACGGTAGTGTCGTCACTTTAAAGTTTCCCCTTTTCCTTTGTAATTAATAAATATGGTAGGGGAGATACCTTGAGATCATGCAAATATCCCATTCCACATCATACTTTCACCTACTGTGTTAGCATCCAGATAATTTTTGCTTACAATAATTATTATGATGATCTTGTCAAATGGCATTTATCCAATTTTGTCACGCCTTCTGTATTAATTAGTTGGCATTCTACCCTGAAGATTTCTCTACGGTCCAATTTAATTATTTACTTAAGCATTTATAATGAGTGATAATCCATTACTATCATTATATTGATAATCAAACTGTTTCAGATCTGGCTTGTGTACATCCCTCCAAGCTGACTCCAGTGTCCTTCGGCATGTCACCATTACTCTTTGAGGAGTCCTTTACTCTTTCTGGCACAAAAAGATGATCCAGATTAATTTTATTTTTTTTTTTTCCTCAGCCATAGCCCAGGAATTAGGTCTTTCCCCAAGAAGTTCTGATGCTCTGTTTCCTTTTTGTGGAAAATGCATTCAGAAACCACATGGCGGGCACTAAGTCTGTTCACTACCACAGGGATATCACTGTGTCTGGGTCCTTTCAGCAGATAGAGTTAGGGAATCTGCAGACGTGTGCCTAGAGCTTTTCCCTTTTCACAGCTGCAAGGTGCTCCATTGCATGGATGTGTCAGAGTCCATGCAATCCTGCATCATTTAGATTTTTCCCAACTCTTTGCAATTACAAACCATGTTGTAATGAAGAATCTTGTTCATATGTATTTTTTAAAGGATATCTTAGTGGCAAATTCCTCAAAGTGAAATCACCAGTTAAAAGGTAAAAAAATATACTTGTCAGATATTTGCCAAGAGGGTTGTATTGATTTGCATTCCCCCAAGCAATTATGAGAGTGTTTATTTCCCACAGCTTTTCTAACAGAATGTGTCCTCATACTTTTTAAAATTTTTCTGCCATTCTCTTAGGTGATAAATGGTATGTCAGGCAGTTTTTATTTCCACCAATTGCAAAACTAAACATATTTTCCTATGTTTAAGAGTCATGTTTAGATCTTTCATTGTGAATTGTTAGTGATGCTTTCGCTCATTTTTCTGTAGGAATTTTAGGGTTTTTTATAACTTTAAAGAGTGCTTTTATACGTTAGGGATATTGGCCCTTTATCTGTGATATATGTTGTAGTTTTTTTTCTTCCAGTTCTTCAGTTGTCTTTTGACTATATTTATAGTGGATTTTATCCAGAAAAATGTTTGTTTCTTATGGTTAAACTCATTGGACTTTTATTTTATCTGAATTTCCAGTTATAGTTTAAAAAACTTTTCCTATGCTCAAGTTATAGAGTAATACATCCATGTTTTCTTATGACTTTTATAAGGTTTCTTTCTGTCTTTTTAAAAATGTATTTGTTTTTTTTTTAAATCTCAGATTTACTTTGAGTTTGTGCTTATGCATATTATGAGACTTGGAACTAAGAGTACATGGTTTTCAAATGGTCAGTCATTGTCTCCGCACTCTGTTATAATCCATCTTTACCTGAGGATTTAGATGCTGCTTCTCTCAGATACTAAATTCCACGTGTACCTGTCTATCTCTGGGCAGTCTATTTATCAGATTTTTACAACTGTCTTCTTATGTATCCATACTACACTGTTTTTCAGTAAAGGGCTTATATAGTAAAACATCATGTGGTATTGATCCTTTCTCATAGCTTTTCTTTTTCCATAATTTCCTGGCTATTTTTTTGCATATGTATTGCTTTCCCTTTGCACTTCATTATCAACTCTTTCTGTTCCTTATAGTTAGTATTTGTGTGGGGGGGGTGGATTACATTCCATTCATACCTTGGGAAAGTTGACATCTTTATGATATTGAGTCATTTCATATAAAAAAAATTCTCTGCATTTTTTTTCACGTGTGCCTTAGGGTCTTTCAAGAGAAATGCACAAAGCTTTGAAGTTGTAGAAAATAAGGTTATAATTGGCATTAGCACTTACTATTGATAAAAGCTCATTTCTAGGTTTTTTTTTTAATTTTAGTTTTTCAGTGTGTTATGTGGGATATATTAAGCAATTATCTAAAATGCCAATAGCTAACTTCTCCTAATTTTTCCATTTTTTAATAAATGAAAGATCATTTTCTCCATGTACAGCAACTTTCTCTTTCTAATCCAGTACTCTATGCATTTATTGTCATATCTGTGATTCATAGCTCATGTACCTATTAATGTTAGTTCAATAAAATGAGTTTCTTCCTTTTCCATATATTATAAGATATATAAATGAAAATGATAACGCTAGAATCTTTATGTGTAGATTTGACAACTACAGCTACAAGGTCAAAACTGATATATTAGACGCATTCTTGAACTAATCACCTAAGTAAGTTTGTCACAATGGTATCCAATTAGCAGGGGGGTATATACACTGTATGTTATTTTATGCACCATATATTACTACCCATACAAGAGTAATAGCAACTGAAAGGGCCATTTAATTGTAAATGTCTTTTAATTGCTATTAGACTTTTAAGTATATTTTTTACTTAAAATGAACTTAGTCTTTTTATTGCTTTAATAAAAAGCAATAAAGTTATGCCGGTAGGAAAATGTTACTGGAAAAGTATAAATTGTACAAGAAATGTGTTAGAAGAAAATTATTTCCCCAGTATAGAAGTATTAAAATTTTCAAGCACACAGCAAATTTGAAAATATTTACACTGAATCTCTCTAGGCTTACAAACATGTTACTGTGAGCATGTTACTATAATTATCACATATTAGTACATCTATTCACTCCTCCATCCATCAAGCTATGTTATTTATGATACCTTTCAAAGGAAATTGGAATCATTATACCTTCTCATAAAGACATCAGTATTCATAGCATTAAGGAGGATTTGGTTAATGATAATTTTATTTGGATAATGATAATTTGGTTGCAATTTTTTTCTTTTGATTCAAGATTTGCTCAGTGCAATACTCAAAACTTTTACGTATTCACTAGTTTCTGAAAACTGTCTACATCTGTGTAACCCATATCATATCTCCTTCTGCCCTTTTCAAATCCCCAGTCCCACAATAAGTATGTTACTTTTTTACAATAGGGATTAGTTTCGTGATCATAAAAGTTCAGAAACTTAGAATTGTATAGCATGTACTCTTTAGCTTAAGGTTTCCTTAGATTAGCATATCGTCTTTGATATTAATCAAAAATGTTGCAAGTATCAGTAGTATGTTTTCTTTGCTACTGAGTAGATTTCAATTGTTTGAATATGCTAGTTTTTTTTGTTGATGGATACTGAAGTTGCTTGTCGAATTGAACTATTATAAATAAAGCCTTATGGATATTTTTGCACAGATTTTTGTGAATATAGTTTTCATTTCCCTTAAGTATATATTTAGGAATGACATGGTAATGGAGCAAGTGAATGTTTAGTTTATAGGAAATGTTTCAAAATGTTTCTCAAGTGATGGTACCATTTTAAATTTCCACCAACAATTTTTGAGAGTTCTGATTGCTTCATATTCTTGCCAACATTGATCTGTCAGTCTATTTTACTTTTAATCATGCTGATGGGTGTGCTGTGGCATCTCACTCTGGTTTTAATTTACATTTCCACAACAAGGAATAATTTGAGCAGTTTCCAAGTGTGTAATGGTCATTAGTATATCTTCTATTTTAAAGTATCCGTTTTTCATTTTCTTTTATTATTTAGTTGTAGATATGAGTATATCCTCTATATGAGTCCTTTGTCAGATATATGTTTTATGACTGTTTTTACACTAATGTTTGCCTGTATTTTTTAAAGATGTCTCTCTTATGAGCAGAATTTTAGCAATTTTGATGAAGTCTAATTAGTCACTTTTATGGTTATTACTGTCTGTAACCTTAGAAACCTTTTCTTGCCCTCAAGTTAGAAAGATATTCTATTACTTTTTTTCTTTTTTTTTTTTTTTAGAGTTTCATGGTTTTCGCTTTTATAATTAGGAATATTCTTCTTCTGGAATTAATCAGTTCATTGGGTGCAAGGTGTGCGTATTTCTGGACAGAACTCAGGTTTGGCTGCTTGCTGTTCAAAAATCAGTACCTGAGAGATAAGTGATGGTGGGAAAGGAAAGTTTGCTTTATTCAGGAAGCCATCAACCTGCGAAGATGGTGGACTGATGTCTCAAAGACCATCTTCCCCAGCCAAGGGAAGCCAGAGGGTTTAAAAATGGGAAGGTGTGGGAAAAGGGAGGGGGACTGCCTGCAGAAGAAGCATGTGCTCAGGCTGTTAGTCATATGTCGACATGACCTTAAACAGATCTGCTGGCAGCTATTTTCCAATGTAGTCAGGCCTTACGTTCTGGGAAAAGTTTGGTCCTTCACTTCTAAAGGAAAGGAAGTTAGTTTTACTACAGGTCATCAAAGAAGACTTAGGGTCAGCCAGCAAGGAATGAATAAGCTTGAAGCAAGTTAATACTTAAGACTGTTTGGAACACTGTTAAGTGAGTAGAGGTAATTTTAGATAGATAGATAGATAGATAGATAGATAGATAGATAGATAGATAGCCAATTATTCTGTCACCTTGCAAAGTCATTCTTATACAAATCACAGTTTTCATGCTTTTGTCATAAATACAATGACCTTATAAGGGTAGATCTATTTCTGAACTATCAGTGGTTTTCTATTATTCTATTTTTTATTCTTTTTTTTTTAATTTTTTTTAAAGATTTTATTTAATTATTTGAGAGAGAGAATGAGAGACAGAGAGCACGAGAGGGAAGAGGGTCAGAGGGAGAAGCAGACTCCCCGCCGAGCAGGGAGCCCGATGTGGGACTCGATCCTGGGACTCCAGGATCATGACCTGAGCCGAAGGCAGTCGCTTAACCAACTGAGCCACCCAGGCGCCCCCTATTTTTTTATTCTTAAGCCAATGCCACGTTATTTTGATTATTCTAAATTTATAGTGAGTCATGAAATCAAATAACATGCATTCCTATTTTCATTCTCTTTCTTCAAGATAGATATATATATATATTTTTTTTTAAAGTCCTTGGCATTTCCACATACATTTTAGAAATCTTATCAATTTCTCTTTTTGAAAAAAGGCTCTGGGATATAGATAGGATAACTATGAATATATGAATCAATTTGGGAAGAAATGAAATCTTGATAAAATTGAATCATCTAATCCATGACTACTGTATATCTCTCCATTTATTTAAATATTTTTAAAATTTTCTCTGAAATATAAGAATGTTTTCCAAGATATATAAGTATGCTATTAAAACATTGGGTTACTGCTTTATCCAAGAAATGCCTCTGTAGTTATTAAAAAGGAAACACTTATTACCAGTTTAAAATCTTATGGAATAAAGACACTATCACATATGATAAGCTTCTATGCTGATAAGAGCAGTGCATAGCTAATACTTGAATTCTGGTTCCAGGTTATCTTGACTCCATACAACTTTGCAGTCTCTTGCAAGCCCTTGTATAATTGATACGGAGTTGAGTTCAGTTGTCTGATTCTTGTTAACACCTGTGTGTGACTTTGTGTTGTGTGATCCAGGGCAAGTCACTTTCTCTCTGTTACTTGTTCCTCAACTCTAAAGTAGTAAGATGGTGGTGAGGTTGTCTGACTTCAAAGATATAAGAGAGGTAACTTCCTGGCATGGTGTTGGGACACAGTAAGCCATCACTAAAGACCACCTGTTGTCATGATTTTCCTTCCTTCTTCCCCTTCATCCTGTCAAGCCCTTCCCTGCTTTAGAGATTTTCTGTTCCCGTTGACAAATCTTTAGCTATTTCCGGGGAAAATATTTCATCTTTCATATCATAGCTGAAATGCTTCTCCTTGGAAAATCCTTCCAATCATTTCATCTAAAGGAGAGGTATCCATTCACGATCTCCATAACGTTTTTACTTTTTTGTTACCTCCAAATCAGTCACCGTGTTTTTAAAAACATTTTTCTTCCAATTTAGTTTGTTTTACTTTGTGTATTTGTTTTTCATGTCTAATGCAGGCATTAGACACTGTGCCTGCTCTGTTCACTAACATTTCTAAATAGTATGGTAGAGTGCCTAATATAGATAGTTAATATTCATGAAATAAATGAATTTTCAATAAGAAATAGGATAGCTCTCCTTTTAGAAATTTTGATAGTGGTGCCTGAGCAGAATTTTCACCTTTTCAAATCAAGTGGTAAGTCCCATCTGGCAGTTCTTATTTAGAAATCTCACCAGAGTTTGAGATAAGAAAAATAGAAATATAGTTGTTCTAATTCTTCAGAGAAACTTGCAACTGAGACGTGACTCTAGAGAAGATTGTGAAAGTGCCAGCTATCAGCAAGAAAAGGGTCCTCTTTTCTCCAGAATTAACTCTTCAAAAACAGTTCTTAGAAAATCATGGTTTTTGTTTCAGTGTTTGGAGTCATTATTTATTCATTCAACACACACATAATCATTTTGTTCTATCTGAGAGCTTAGACAACAACTGAACAAAACAGAATTCATGTTACAGAGTGATGGAAGGACATAGATGTTTTTTTTTTTAAAGAATATTGAAGAGTTCCCAAGCAAAGACTTCAAGGAGGTGGTCCATCTATTGAAATTCATTTTCTGTTCCTTTCCTTTGAAGACTCACCATGTGCTCTGCTACATAGGATAAATCAAAGTCCTGCTATATTCTGTATTTTCCCACTTCTGTCTTATTCTTTTCACTGGCTTCCTTCATCCAGAATGGATTTTTCATCTTCCCACTTCTCGGCCATTATCCTGGTTCAGCTACAACTAGGGGTTACCTGACTTCCCACAAAATCCTCCCTCATCCTATGCTCCTTCAGGTATTATCTACAGATTAGTCAGAACTATATTTGTTACTGAGCATGTCACTCAAATGCTTAAAATTCTTTAAAAACTCCTCTTTCTTTGGGTATTAAAGAGGGCACGTTCTGCATGGAGCGCTGGGTGTTATGCACAAACAATGAATCATGGAACACTACATCTAAAACTAATGATGTAATGTATGGTGATTAACATAACAATAAAAAATTTAAAAAAAACCCTCATATTTCTTTCTGGTGATAAAAGACAAAAGATTAACATAGCCCTATGCCACCTGCCACTGACCACCCCCCAGCAGCACCTCATGGTCTGTCATTTGCCAATTGTCTATCTTTCAAGTTCTTAACCATACCATACCATGCTCCGCCTCTGCCTGAAAGACTCTTCTCACACCCAGCCAACCACTTTCTTACATGAGCCCTGCTGATCCTGAAAAGTTAGCTCACAATTCACTGCCCTAAGAAATCCATCACCGGGCGCCTGGGTGGCTCAGTTGGTTAAGCGACTGCCTTCGGCTCAGGTCATGATCCTGGAGTCCCTGGATCGAGTCCCGCATCGGGCTCCCTGCTCAGCAAGGAGCTTGCTTCTCCCTCTGACCCTCCCCCCTCTCATGTGCTCTCTCTCTCTCTCATTCTCTCTGTCTCAAATAAATAAATAAAATCTTAAAAAAAAAAAAAGAAAAAAAAAAGAAATCCATCACCATCATCCGCTATCCTTGGGAACAGGACTGTTTTATTACATGAGCTCAAAGCACACTGAATTTCTCTTTTGTAGCACTGTATTAGATCATTGCTTCATTAGTAATTCACTGTTTGTCTTACCTTCTATATATATTAACGAGGACAAGGACAGTTTTTATCTTGTTCACTGCTAGAATTCCACTACTTAGTATAATTTTTGCATAGAATAGATATTTAATAAATGCTTATGGAAGGATGACCTATATATTTTTATTTATGAAAGTGAATGTTTATTTAGAAAGAGAAAAGAAATAGGGTAAACATTTTAAAAGCTGACAAATACCAAATAACACAAAATACAGAAAAATAACGCAACATTTTGTTATCAACTGCCTCACATACTACCATAATATTTCTCTCCTGTGCATTTTATGTACTCCTTGATCGCCTCTTAACATGAAAATTTTTATTTATGGATAGAAAAGAAAATTAATTTAGTCTTTCGTCTAGCCTAATGAATTTTTTTTTTTTAACTTTTGATAACTGGGACACATAAAACATACAATTTCACACATAAATGTACTCACTTCTATCAGTTTAGGTTTTTAAACATGGGAATTTGATAAATTCTATTCAGATAGCACCCCTCAAAAACATTTCATACATTTACAATTATGTATGTTACATTATCAAATATATCTTTGAAATGAAGATATTTTACCTTTGGCACTGTTTTCTAATTTGCATGCTTCATAATTGGAAGAATTTTCCAAAGACTAACTTTTTGTATTGCACATTTCACACCTAGCTTCTCTTTGATCCTCCAACTTCTAGATAGGGATGCCAGAGTACATGATTGTAGGGTAATATGGCCTCTGGCCATAAGGCTGGTGAGTCAGACTAGTGGTGGTACAAATATTTCCTAAAATCCTTCCTATCCCTGCATGTTATAGCTAATAATAACTCTACATGGAAGTGATCTTGAGCCCCATAAATATATCCCCATAACTCTGAATTAAATCTATTCTCCACTCAGTTCCCTCTTAGCCAAATCCTTAAAAATGACCTTCACACCACTGCAGTGCTATCTTAAAGGAAGGGAAGGCAGGAAATAAATAATACTCAATAGATAATGGCCAAACTGTCTTTTTAAAATTTTAATTTAATTTAATTTAATTTTTTTTTAAGATTTTATTTATTTATTTGACAGAGACACAGCGAGAGAGGGAACACAAGCAGGGCAAGTGGCAGAGGGAGAAGCAGGCTTTCTGCTGAGCAGGGAGCCTGATGCGGGGCTCGATCCCAGGACCCCGGGATCATGACCTGAGCCGAAGGCAGACGCTTAACGACTGAGCCACCCAGGCGCCCCATATTTTAATTTTATTTTTATTTGAATATAGTTGACCCACAATGTCACATTAGTTTCAGGTGCACAGCTTAGTGATTTGAGAAGTCTATACATCATGTCATGTCCACCACAAGCGTGGTTACCCTGTGACCCTTACATCACTGTTACATATCATTGACTGTATTCCTTATGCTGTGTCTTTTATTCCCAAGACTTACTCATTCCATAACTGGAAGCCTGTATCTCCCTCTTCAAACATTTTAAATACATGGCCATGGAAAACATTGTATGGACCCCTCACTGACTTTGAAAGCTGAAACCTAAATCTTATTAGCTTTATGATAAACCTACCTGTTGTGAGCTATTTTGTATATATTTTCCTGACATGTCACTCAAACATTAGAAAACTAGCCCAAGATTTTGTTACCTGGAATTTCCCTTTGTGATAGGTAGATTTTACTACTTTAGTTGGGGACCCAAATGCAGGGGGAGAATTAGCACTTCCTCATTATTTCATTCATTTGTTTTTCTCTAAGTCTTCCTTCTCAGCCTCTCCTCATTTTTTTCTACTTTCCTGTCTTTCCTCTTACCAAGAACAAGATCGCTCATTTCCATGCTCATTTTCAACCCCAAGTTACCAGGCCCATCCAGTCTCCTGAATTAAGGATGAGGGTTCCCTACTCTTCCATCATGGGATGCAAAGTGAATGATGATCCTAAAGCCAAGAGCCTGCAGAAAGCCGTTGGCAAGTACAAGGAAGCAATTGCAAGGAAAAAATGACAGTTTTTGGTAGGTGAATAGGCTTTATGGTGGCCTTCAGTGGGTGGAGATGCTTTGCTGTCATATTCACAGCCTTGGAAACGTGCCTATTGAAGTTGTTATGTTTCACACAATGGCAGTGATGGGGTAACTGTCTAAATTCAGGGCCTTCACCATCAGTCTCAGTGGATCTCGTGGTTTTTTTTCTTCATTTCTTGTTTTTTTGTTTGTTTGTTTCTATTGTTTAAGATTTTTGCCTGTTTTCAGAAGAGATCTCAACCTCTCAATTTCTTATCATGTCTTTGTTACGATTTTTTTTCATCTTTCTACTTTCTGTAGTATGTTTTTGTTGTTGTTGTTGTTATGTTCAGTTAGCCAACATATAGTACATCATTAGTTTTCAGTGTAGTATTCAACAGTTCATTAGTTGCATCACCCAGTGCTCATCACAACACGTGCCCTCCTTAATACCCATCACCCAGTTACCCCATCCCCTCATCCCCCTCCCTTCTGTAACCCTCAGTTTGGTTCCCGTAGTCCAGTCTCTCATGGTTTATCTCCCTCTCTGATTTCTCCCCCTTCAGTTTTCCTTCCCTTCCCCTGTGGTCCTCTGTGCTATTTCTTATGTTCCACATATGAGGGAAACCACATGGTAATTGTCTTTCTCTGCTTGACTTATTTCACGTAGCATAATCGCCTCCAGCTCCATCCATGTCGATGCAAATGGTGGGTATTCATCCTTTTCTGATGGCTGAGTAATATTCCATTGTATCTATGAACCACATCTTCTTTATCCATTCATCTATTGAAGGACATCATGGTTCCTTCCACAGTGGACACTGCTGCTATGAACACTGGGGTGCATGTGTCCATTCTTTTCACTACATCTGTATCTTTGGGGTAAATACCTAGTAGTGCAATTGCTGGGTTGTAGGGTAGCTCTATTTTTAACATCTTGAGGAACCTCCATACTGTTTTTCAGTTTTGTTTGTTTTTTTTAAAGATTTTATTTATTTGACAGAGAGAGAGACAGCGAGAGAGGGAACACAAGCAGGGGGAGTGGGAGAGGAAGAAGCAGGCTTCCTGCTGAGCAGGGAGCCCGATGTGGGGCTCGATCCCAGGACCCTGGGATCATGACCTGAGCTGAAGGCAGATGCTTAAATGACTGAGCCACCCAGGCACCCCTGTTTTCCAGTTTTTATCAGGATTTTGCTAGCCAGATTTAGCAAGTTAGGAAATGTTCCCTGTTTGTCTACTTTGTGAAATTTTAATGCTATAGACTGAATGTTTGCGTCCTCCCCATATTCATGTGTTAAATCCTAATATTTGGGATGTCACTTGGGAGGTGACTAGGTCTTGAGGATGGAGCCCTCATGAATGCAATTAGTGCCCTTATAAAAGAGACCACAGAGAAACCCCTTCCAAAAAGTAAGAACACAGTGAAATGATGGCCTTCTGGGAACCAGGAAGGAGGCCCTCCCCAGACATAGCATCTGCCGCTGCCTTGAGCTTGGACTTCCCAATTTCCAGAACTACGAGAAATAAATTTCTCTTATTTAGAAGCACATATTCTGGCATTTTGTTATAGCAGCCCAAGCAGACAAAAACAGTGAAGGACGAGTTTTCACTTAAAAACTCTTTATATTTTCACAAGCATACGATGGGTGCTGCATGAACAGCAATAGATGTGAATTATGGCCAACTACCTCTGCTGTCTTCAGCCATTCCGCCCACTCCACCTGTGTGCCTTTTCATCTGTGTTGTTAGCTTATCTTAATTTCACAGCTAATACAATGGACTTATTTCCAGGAGGTAATTCCCTAATTACTTGGACGATGTAGTCTAAGTGGATGATACAGGTTAGCATGTTGTCTTTGCCATAGACTTTTGAATTTTATCCAAGAAAAAGGAGCATCATTCTAATGTACAGTTTCAGAGATAATGTGTAATGAGCCTGAGAGACTCTGTGTGTACCTGTGTGTGTGTGTGTGTGTGTGTGTATAAGGGAGTGGGTGTTTGATTATATACCCTTCTGATGTCCACAGGGTGGATTAGATGATAAATGATACCATTTCTTTTTTTTTTTTTTAAAGATTTTATTTATTTATTTGGGAGAGAGAGAATGAGAGACAGAGAGCACGAGAGGGAAGAGGGCAGAGGGAGAAGCAGACCCACTGCCGAGCAGGGAGCCCGATGCGGGGCTCGATCCTGGGACTCCAGGATCATGACCTGAGCCGAAGGCAGTTGCTTAACCAACTGAGCCACCCAGGCGCCCCTAAATGATACCATTTCATCATGAGTTTGGCCCCATATATTCCACAAACATAAACGTTGTAACTTGCCCAACTAGGATCCAAAGGTGTAATGAAAACTTGTTATAGACGGGGTATAAAAAGGGCTGCCCTTTATTATAGAACAAACAGTTTTCTTTACCTGAACCTTTCTAAGGTTTCCAGACAATGAAGCCTGTATTTACAGAGAATGTAGCAGTAAAGTGCGTGATGTGCCTGCCACTTCCCAAAGCACTTTACTATCTGTAGTATGGCAGATGAAGTCAGAGCAGAGGTAACTGATGGATTAATTAGGAGTGTGAGCAGCTGCAGAATTGAGAGCTAAGAGGATGATTTTATAATTTCTAGTGTATGTTTAGAAAAGGAAAACTTCTAAACAAATAAGCTATTTTTGTATTAGAAACAGGTTTTATAAAAAAAAAAAAAGAAACTGGTTTTATTATTTAAGCATCATATAGTATGTATTGCCATGAAGAACATGTAAATTGGCAAAAGTAGGCAAACTTATTTAATTACATAAGGGCAAGTAAATATTTTGCAAACCTACTATTTTTGGAAAAGGATTATGTCATCTTTTCCAGGGTTACTTATGAGTACTTTACATAAATACGGTGAGACTGTATGTTTATACTTTCCCTTAGATGTCATTAATAAAAACCGAGTCACTTAAAAATGCATAATATAATACTTGTGGTTCTTTGATTTTTCATAATGGAATATATATATATATATATATATATATATATATATATATATATATATATATGGAATTTATCCAGATTGTAAATTCTGTAAATTCTTACAATTATTTTATTATTATTTATGATGCTGTGTATGTGGTAAGGACTAAGTAAATATCTGAACACTTGAGTTAGATCACATTAGGCAGATTTTGCCCATGCAAAATAGAGTTTTATTCTTAGTTACATATTATTTTGACCATGAGCTTCTTACCCACTAAACATATTCCAACATTTAAAGAAATAAAAGGCAAAACTAAACCTCAATTTATTTATTTTTTTTTAATTTTATTTATTTGAGAGAGAGAATGAGAGAGAGAGACAGAGAGCGCAAGAGGGGGGAGGGTCAGAGGGAGAAGCAGGCTCCCCGCTGAGGAGGGAACCCGATGTGGGACTTGATCCTGGGACTCCAGGATCATGACCTGAGCCGAAGTCGCTTAAACTGAGCCACCCAGGTGCCTCTAAACCTCTATTTAAAACAGAGAACAAGGATTGCAAATGTTTTCTGGATAGGGCCAGATAATAAATAATTCAGGCTTACTCAACTCTGTTGTTGTAGCATGAAATCACCTATAGATGATACGTAAACTAATGAGGTGGCTGTGTTCCAGTAATTTTATTAACAAAAGCAAGAGATAGGCTATATTTGGTCATTATTTGACACTTTCAGAAGATTACATACTCACCTAAATAAAGCTCAAGCCCATTCAATTACAAAAATATGTTCCCTTTTTCTTTCCCCTCTTATCAGATTCAGGTTCTAATTATGTTTGATTAACATCACTTGTTGAATGTTTTAGTTGTGTAATGAAATTACCCACCAACTTAGACACGCTATTCCCATTTTTATATATCCCACATAGGACATCTACAGAAATGTAACTTTTCCATTCTGATTATAATTATTATACATACAAGTTTCTTCTTCAACTTTATTATGGATTCAAATCTGTGGGATAAGACTTATTGGCAGCTCTCCTTACAGAATAGAAACAGAGCACACTAGTTTGTTTAAACTTGTGGAAAACATCAATTCCGTATCAACTTGTCAATTGCACCCATTTACCCCTCTTTCATCTCAGCCACAAAATTTATTTTGGAAGCTTCGTTGTTTCTATTTTACTGAATTCTCATTTCTTAGATCCACTGCCATACAGTAGAACCTTTTAATAAAGTTTCATTCCAAAAATGCCACAC
The DNA here is from genome assembly GCF_011800145.1 of Mirounga leonina. Classification (NCBI taxonomy): domain Eukaryota; kingdom Metazoa; phylum Chordata; class Mammalia; order Carnivora; family Phocidae; genus Mirounga; species Mirounga leonina. Next base: position 30,367,621 of record NW_023270320.1, on the reverse strand, counting down.
ATGATGAAAAATAGTACAGAAAATAACAAAAAAAAGAGGAATTCAGTGACAGTCAGTGATTCCTACACTCCTGGGCAAGACTGGGAAGTCAGTCTTCTACGTGGCAGAAATGGTGACACTATTACATTTCTTATAAGAGAAAAGGATTCCGATCACCATATTCACCCCACTTTTGTAAAAATGCCATTTTTAATGGAGATTTCTTTTGCTAAGTTATAGTAAGCTATTAAAATAAGGACATTTTCCTTAATGATGTGTGATAGGAATTTTTGTCCTTTTTATCATTAATAATTATAAAAATTAATGAATTTACTTTCGAACTCCTGTACAGTTAACAGCATTATATTGTTTCACGAGTAAGATATAATGACTCAGCAATTCAATGCATTACTCAGTGCTCTTCACAGTAAGTGTACGCTTAATCCTCTTCAACCATTGCACCCATCCCTCCATCCACCTCTCCTTTGGTAACCATCAGTTTGTTCTCTGTAGTTGTCTGCTTTTTGTTTTGTCCCTTTTTTCTTCTTCACTTTGTTCATTTGTTTCTTAAATTCCACATATGACTGAAATCATATGGTATTGTTCTTTCTGTGACTGACTGTATTTAACATTATACTCTCTAGATCCAACCATGTTGTTGCAAATGACAAGATTTTGTTCCTTAATGGTTGAGTAATAGTCCTGTGTGTGTGTGTGTGTATACATTTCTTTATCCATTCATCTATCCATGGACACTTGAGTTGCTTCCATAATTTGGTTCTTTTAAATAATGCTGCAATAAACATAGGGCTGCATAGATCTTCTTGAATTAGTATTTTCTTTCTTTCTTTTTTTTTTTTAAGATTTTATTTATTTATTTGAGAGAGAGAGAATGAGAGAGAGCACATGAGACAGGGGAGGGTCAGAGGGAGAAGCAGACTCCCCGCCGAGCAGGGAGCCCGATGCGGGACTCGATCCAGGGACTCCAGGATCATGACCCGAGCCGAAGGCAGTCGCTTAACCAACTGAGCCACCCAGGCGCCCTTGAATTAGTATTTTCATATTCTTTGGGTAAATACCCAGAATTATTGGGACTGGATCATATGGTGATTCTATTTTTAATTTTTTGAAGAACCTCCATACTGTTTTCCAAAGTGGGTGCACCAGTTTGCACAAGGGTTCCTTTTTTCTCCACATCCTGGCCAATATTTGTTGTTTCTTGTGTTTCTTATTTTAGCCATTCTGACAAGTGTGAAGTGACATCTCATTCTGGTTTTGATTTGTATTTCACTGATAATTAGTAATGTTGAGCATCTTTTCATATATCTGTTGGCCAACTGTATGTTTTCTTTGGAGAAATGTCTGTCATGTTTTCTGCCCATTTTGTAATTGGATTATTTGGGGCTTTTTTTGGTGTTGTATAAGTATTTTGGATACTAACTCTTTTATCAGATATGTCATTTGCAGATATCTTCTCCCATTCAGTAGATTCTCTTTTAGTTTCATTAATGGTTTACTTCACTCTGCAGAAGCTTTTTTTTTTTTTTTTTTTTTTTAAAGATTTTATTTATTTGCGAGAGAGAGAATGAGAGACAGAGAGCATGAGAGGGAGGAGGGTCAGAGGGAGAAGCAGACTCCCTGCCGAGCAGGGAGCCCGATGCGGGACTCGATCCCGGGACTCCAGGATCATGACCTGAGCCGAAGGCAGTCGCTTAACCAACTGAGCCACCCAGGTGCCCCAGAAGCTTTTTATTTTGATGTAGTCCCAGCAGTTTATTTTTGTTTTTGTTTCCCTTGCCTCAGGAGACACATCTAGAAAAATATTTCTATGGCTCATCTCAGAGATATTGCTGCCTGTGCCCTGTGATTTTTATGGTTTCATGTCTCACATTAGGTTCTTAGGTTTGAGTTTATTTTTCTATGTGGTGTGAGAATTTTGTCCAGTTTCATTCTTTTGCATGTAGCTGTCCAGTTTTCTCACCAGTTATTGAAGAACTGTTTTTCCCCATTGAATATACTTGTCTCCCTTGTGGAAGATTAATTAACCAAACAACCATGGATTTATTTCTGGGCTCTCTCTTCCCTTCCATTGATCTTTGTGTCTGTTTTTATGCGAGAACCATACTTTTTTGATTACTACAACTTTGTAATATATCTTTATATTTGGGATTATGATACCTCCAGTTTTGTTCTTTTTCAAGATTGCTTTAGCTATTCAGGGTCTTTGTGGTCCATACAAATTTTATGATTATTTGATCTAGTTCTGTGGAAAATGTTGTTGGTATTTTGATAGGGATTGCATTAAATCGGGTGATTGCTTTGGTTACTATGGGCATTTTAACAATATTGATTCTTCCCATCCATGAGCATGGAATGTCTTTCTTTCTTTCTTTTTTTTTTTTTAAGGTTTTATTTATTTTATTTGACAGAGAGAGACGGCGAGAGAGGGAACACAAGCAGGGGGAGTGGGAGAGGGAGAAGCAGGCCTCCCGCGGAGCAGGGAGCCCTATGTGGGGCTCGATCCCAGGACCCCGGGATCATGACCTGAGCCGAAGGCAGATACTTAACGACTGAGCCACCCAGGCGCCCACATGGAATATCTTCAATTTGTTTGTGTCATCTTCAATTTCTTTCATCTATTTTTTATAGTTTTCAGAGTACGGATCTTTCACCTCCTTGGTTAAGTTTATTTCTAGGTATTCTTTTTGGTGCAATGGGATTGTTTTCTTAATTTCTCTTTCTGCTACTTCATTATTAGTGTATAGAAATGCAATGGATTTCTGTATATTGATTTTGTATACTGTGACCTTATGGAACTCATTTATCTAGTAGTTTTTTGGTGGAGTCTTTCAGATTTTCTGTATATGGCATCATGTCATCTGTAATTAGTGAAAATGTTACTTCTTCCTTACCAGTTTGGATGCATTTTATTTCTTTTTGTTGTCTGATTGCTATGGCTAGGACTTCCAGTACTATTATGAATAAAAGTGGTGAGAGTAGACATCCTTGCCTTAATCCTGATCTTAGGGGAAACACTTGCAGTTTTTCACCACTGAGTATAATGTTAGCCGTGAGTTTTTCATATATGGCCTTTATTATGTTGAGGTATGTTCCCTCTAACCCTACTTTGTTGAGATTTTTATCCTAAATGGATGTTGTCAAATGCTTTTCCTGCATCTGTTGAAATAATCAGATGGTTTTTATCCTTTCTCTTTTTGATGTGAAGTATCATGTTGCTTGATTTGCAGATATTAAACCTGAGAATAAATCCCACTTGATCATGGTAAACAGGTTTTTTTAAATGCATTGCTAGAATCTGGTTGTTAATATTTTTGTTGAGGATTTTGGCATGTATGTTCATTAGAGATACTGACCTGCACTTCTCTCTCTCTTTTTTTTTTTTTTTTTTGGTAATGTCTTATTCTGATATTGGTATCAGGATAATTGCTGGCTTCATAGAATGAATTTGGAAGCTTTCCTTTTCTATTTTTTTGAATAATTTGTGAGGATTAGGTATTTACTGTTCTCTAAGTATTTAGTAGAATTCACCTATAAAGTCATCTGGTCCTGGACTTTTGTATCTGGGAGTGTTTGATTACTAATTCAAGTTCATTGATGACAATCATTCTGTTCAAATTTTCTATTTTTTCCTGATTCAGTTCTGGGAGGTTGTTTGTTTCTATGAATTTATCCATTTCTTCTAAGGGTTTTCCAATTTGTCGGCACATAATTTTTCATAATATTCTCTTATAATCCTTTGTATTTCTGTGTTGTTGGTTGTTATTTCTCTTCTTTCATTACTGATTTGTTTATGTGAGTTCTCTCTCTCTTTTCTCTTTGATAAGTTTGGCTAAAGGTTTATCAATTTTGTGGATCTTCTGAATGAACCACCTCCTGGTTTCATTGATCTATTGTATTGTTTTTGTAGTTTCTATTTCATTTATTTCTGCTCTAATGTTTATTTCCTTCCTTTTACTGGTTTGGTTTTTGTTTATTGTTTTTTTAGTTCCTTTGGTGTAAAGTTGGGTTGTTTATTTGAGATTTTTCTTGCTTCTTGAGGTAGGCCTATATTGTTATATACTTTCCTCTTAGAACAGTTTTTACTGCATCCCAAAGTTTTTACTACATTCATTGTATTTTCATTTTCATTTGTCTGCATATATTTTTTTATTTCCTCTTTGATGTTTTTGGTTGACTCATTCATTGTTTAGTAGCATGTTGTTTAACCTCCATGTATTTGTGTTCTTTCCCAGTTTTTTTTCTTCTTCTTATTGTGGTTGATTTGTAGTTTCATAGCATTGTGGTTAAAAAAGATGCATGGTATGGCTTCAGTCTTTTGAATTTGTTGAGACATGCTCTCTGTCCTAATATGTGTTGTATCCTGGAAAATGTTCCATGTACACTGGAAAAGAATGTGTATTCTGCTGTTTTAGGGTAGAATGTTCTCAATATATCTGTTAGATGCATCTGGTTCAATGTGTCATTCAAAGCCACTGTTTGCTCATTGATTTTCTGTTTAGATGATCTATCCATTGATGTAAATGAAGTGTTAAAGTCCCCTACAATTACTGTATCATTATCAATTACTTTCTTTATATTTGTTGTTAGTGCTTTAATGTATTTATATACTCCTATGTTAGGTGCATAAATTTTACAATTGTTATATCTTCTTGTTGGATTGTTCCCTTTATGATTGTATAGTATTCTTCTTTGTCTCTTGTTACAGTCTTTGTTTTGAAGTCTATTTTGTCCAATATAAGTATTGCTACCCTGGATTTTTTTTTTTAACTTCCTTTTGCATGATAAATGCTTTTCATGCCTTTACTTCCAAACTGCATGTGTCCTTAGGTCTGAAATGAGTCTCTTGTAGGCAGCATATAGATGGATCTTGCTTTGTCACCCTGTCTTTTGATGGAGCATTTGGTCTATTTACATTCAAAGTTATTACTCATAGGTATGTACTTATTGCCATTTTGTCACTTGCTTTATAGTTGGTTTTGTAGCTCTTTGTTTCTTTCTTTGCTCTCTGCTCTCACAGTCTGCTGGCTTTCTTACGTGATGGACTTAGATTCCTTTCTCTATTTTTTGCATATATATTATTACTTTTTGATTTGTGGTTACCTTTAGATTTATATATAATATGCATATGCAGTCTATATTAAGTTGATGGTCACTCAAGTTTGAGCCCATTCTTTACTTCTCTCCCCACCCCACATTTTAGGTATATGTTGTTACACTTTACATCCTTTTATTTTGTAACCCCCTTGACTGATTTTATAGATATACTTAATTTTATTGCTTTTGTTCTTTCTGCTCTCCTTATTCCTGTTTGTGGTCTTTCCTTTCCACTTAAAGAGTCCCTTTTAATATTTCTTGTAAGGCTGGTTTAGTGGTGATGAACTCCTTTAACTTGCTGGATAGAGTATTCTTGGTAGCAGGTGTTTTTTTAATTTCAGCGTTTTGAATATATTATGTCACTCCCTTCTGGCCTACAGCATTTCTGCAAAAAAAAAAAAAAATCAGCTGATAGACTGTGTGGTTTCCCTTTTACGTAACTATTTTCTTTTCTCTTGCTGCTTTTAAAATTATCTTTATTCACTATTCTTTATCATTTGAATTGCTATGTGTCTTGGTGTGGACCTCCTTTGGTTGATTTTTTTGTGGGGCTCTCTGGGCCTCCTCAATCTAGATTTCCATTTCCTCCCCCAGATTTGGGCAGTTTTCAGCTGTTATTTCTTCAAATAAATTTTCTGCCCCCTTTTCTCTTTCTTCTCCTTCTGGGATCCCTACAATGCAAATGTTACTATGCTTGATGGTGTTGCTGAATTTCCTATGTCTATTTTCATTTTTTATTATTATTTTTTCTCTCTCCTGTTCAGGTGGATTGTTTTCCCTTAGTCTATCCTCCATTTAGCTTATCTGTTCTTCTGCTTCTTCTAGTGTACTATTTTTTCCATCTAGTGTACTTACTTTCACTTATTGAGTTCTTCATCTCTGATTGGTTCTCTCTTTGTTGAAGGTCTCATTGAGGTCTTTCATTCTTTTCTCAAGTTCTCTGACCATTACTTCACATTTCTATCAGGAATATTACTTAACTCCATTTTGTGTAGCTCTCTTGCTGTGATTTTGTCCTGTTCTTTCATTTGGGGCACATTCCTCTGTCTTCTCATTTTGTCTAACTCTCTGTGTCTGTTTCTATGTGTTAAGAAAGTCAGCTATGTCTCCTGCTCTTAAAAGTAGTGACCTTCTGAAGAACAGGTCCTGTAGTGTCCTGCAGTACAATGTCCCTTGTTCACCAGGACCTGGCACTTCAGGGGTGTTTCCTGTGTGTGTTGTGTGTACTCTATGGTTGTGGCTGAAGTTGCTTTTGCCTTTAGTCCAGTTGTCTGCACTGGCTCTTTTTATCTATTGTGGGGAAAGTTTCATCCCTCTCTTGTTAGTGGACCAGTCTGGGGCTACCTTAGGTTTGACTTGTGTCAGACCAGGTGTTTGCCAGAAATGCAATAGCAGGGAACTGCATTGTGCTTTCCCTGTCTTGTCCCCTCAGAAGCTTTTTTTGGTAGGTTGGGCCTGAAGTCAGAACCAGTGTCTGCTGGCAGCCCATTGCTGGGCCTGCAGTTGAACTAGTGTGTATGGTTATCTTCCCCTATCTCTGGGGCAGGAGTCATTTTGGAGTGGTACTGGCCCCTGTCAGGGCTAGAGCACTGCTTTGGATGTTCTCTGGTCAAGGGCACTTGCCGGGTGTGGAGGGGGGGAAATCCATAGGACAATGGGGGGGCAGGGCAGGTAGTGCCAGCAAGGTCAGCCCTGGTCTGCTGGGGAGGGGACCTGTACCCACCTGGGAAAATTCCTGCCTAGGCCACCGGGTTGGAGGTGGCAGATCCACAGAAGCACCCAGGGTCTGGGCGCACTGTTAGCAAGTTAGATAGAGAGTGTTGGAGCTATGCTCATTCCCACAGATGTCCTATATCTAGGCTGAGGGGTGGGAGAGGGAAATGGCACCTTCCAGCTCATTTTTCTTTTTTTTTTTTTTAAGATTTTATTTATTTGCGAGAGAGACAATGAGAGACAGAGAGCATGAGAGAGAGGAGGGTCAGAGGGAGAAGCAGACTCCCTGCTGAGCAGGGAGCCCGATGTGGGACTCGATCCCGGGACTCCAGGATCATGACCTGAGCCGAAGGCAGTCGCTTAACCAACTGAGCCACCCAGGCGCCCCCCAGCTCATTTTTCTTAAAGTCTCCCAATGATCCCTGCCAGTACACGCTTTGAGATTAGTAAATAAATTTCCCTCCCATTTACCCCAGGCATTTTTCTATATGTCAGCAGAACTGTTTGTTGTGCTGTCTCTTTAAGAGTGCGCATTCTGGGGAATCTGTCCTCTAGGCTCTCCCAGAGCCATGCCTGCTGATGTTTAAAGTTATAGGTGTTAAGCTCCCCTGATTTTTAGGCCTCTCTGGTTTTAAAAGCCAAATGTTATGCTGATTTGTCTTCACTGTGTGGTTATCCCATGCCTGGGATGCCTGGTAAGGGTGTCTGGTCCTCTCTCCATGGCCATTATACCCCTTCCTCCCATGGACAGTCCCAAGGGTCCATTTGGCTCTTTCCTTCATCTCCACCCTTCCTACCCTCTTCAATGGCCTCTTTTCTATGTTTAGCTGTGGAGGTTCTGTTCTGCCACTTTTTGGGTCATTTTCTGGGTTATTTACACTGATGTGGCTATTTATCTAGTTGTATCCATGGGACAAGTTAAACTTAGAAGCTTCCTATTCCACTATCTTCTCTGGAAGTCCTTAATAATTTTTTATGCATTATACATACGTTATTAAACCCCTCTATACTACAATGAATCATAATAATTCTCTTGTTATATTGTCAGACTTTTTTATCATTAGCACTAGCTTTTAAAAACATAAAATAGGATTAAAATATGAAATATAAACCCTAATCCATAAAGTACATTGTCTTAGAAAAATTAAACCACTTGTATATGAGCCAACTGTTTATACTAACATAACTTTTATAACCCAGATGCTTTTTATACTATAGTTATATGTTCCACAGGCAAATTGTTTGTTTGATATGAGAACAGTTCAAACAGTTTAACTATTGAACTGAGTGATCCATTAAGAAAAGAATTTTTTTTTGAGAAGAGAGGCACCTGGGTGGCTCAGTTGGTTGGGTGTCTGCCTTCGGCTCAGGTCATAATTCTGGGGTCCTGGGTTTGAGTCCCACAATGGGCTCCTTGCTCAGTGTGAGTCTGCTTCACCCTCTACCCTTCCTCCTGCTTGTGCTCGCTCTCTCTCAAATAAATTAAAAAAAAAAAAAAAGAGAGAGAGAGACAGGCATCAGCAAAATGGCCAAATTAGATATACCTCATATGTATCTTCCCCTTAACAATAATAATTTGGAATCCATCTGTAGACAAATATGCTTTCATGGAAGCTTTGGGACCCAGATAGAAGAATATGAAATGCTGGTGTAGTCCAAGACCAAGGAGAGCCATTTTGAGCAGGCAGCTTGAAACCAAGCAGCTAACTCACGGATTTGTCCAGCTACAGAAAAGAAATAACTGTGTTCTTCCTGACAACTCCACTGCAACCTCATTTGGATTTGGGTCTGTCACCAATACCATACACCAAGGGACCAGGGAGGAGTCATTCCTACCTACACATCAGGTAATGGACATAGGGTCCTTGGTACTGACTGTGGACTCTGAAATGCCCCCCAAAACTGGCTCTAATCCTTCTTGGCCATGGTCTGGAAGCTCCTGGAGATAAGTCCCCAAACTTGATCAGACTTTAAATTCTGAAAGGACCCTGTCACTGGGCTCCAGCCTATTCCAGCCACAGTCCTGGTGGCACAGGAACCCTGCAGGAGACATTCCCATCTGTGCCCTTGGGATCCTGAAGGGGCATATAATAGGCATCACCCCTTCCCAGCCAGAGTGCCATAACTGGCCTGTTGGCATAGGAACCAGGCAAGAGAAGCTCCTATCTACATCCCTGGAGGTTTTGAGAAGTCCCTGCATGTTGCTCCAGCTTCTTCATAGCCATAGTCTGCCGGCAGTCCTTAGGATCTAGGGTCCCAGCAGGGGTTACTTCCAGCTGCAGCCCCAGAGATCCTGAAGAGTGCTACACTTAACTACAACTCTATCACAGATGCAATCCCCCAGCAGACCTGTCAGCCCCAGGAACCACTTGGAAATACTTTGTCTGCCCTCACAGAGATCCTGAAAGGGCCTATACTTGCCACCAGCCCCTCCATGTCATGGTCAGGGAACAATCCAGCTCTCCCACAGACCTGAAAGGAGACACACTCATCAGTGCCTCAAGAGTGAGGTCTGTAGACCTCACACTTGGCCTTGGAAACTGAAACAGTCCTGGCACTTAGTTCCAAATTTCACCTGTGGTCCAGGGCCATTATTGCCCATCCAATTACTAGGCCATGGACCTGGCAAGAACCACGTAATCTTCACATCTGGTAATAGGCCCACTGTCTGAGGACCCTGAAAACCTCAGTGCCACCCTACTGAACAAGGTAATGAGGGAAGTCCCATCTACCCAGTGACCAGATAGGATCCATGCCTGCCTGAGTCCCTTGTAACATGCCCACCAACTGCAGACCCTGCCACAGACCCATCTACAGCCTCATCACAGTTTCTGATCCAGCTTGCCTGTGATTCCAGAGATAATTGCATTCACCCAGGGAACAAACAGGAGAAGGTCATTACCTGCTGAAATCAGTCTGTAAAGAAAGGAAGAGGTGTTCACTCTCTCAAATGCACAGGGTAGAATAGAGTCCAGAAATAAATGCCCTCATATGGGGTCAACTAATATCTTACAGGGGAGCCTAGATTACTTGGCAAAATATAGTTTTTTTCAATAAATGGTTTGGGAAAACTGGATATTCACAAGCAAAATAATGAAATTGAATCCCTGTCTTACACTGCTCACATAAATTAACTTGAAATGGATTAAAGACTTAAATGCAAGACTGGCAACCATAAACCTCCCAGAAGAAAACATAGGGAAAAAGCTCCTTGACATCGACACTGGCAATGATTTTTTGGGTATGACACACACACAAAAAAAACAAAAAACAAAACAAAACAAAACAAAAACAAACACAAAAAGCAAAAAAAGTAAAAATAAGCAAGTGGGACTACATCAAACTAAAAACCTTCACAGCAAGAGAAAGAGTCAACAGAATGAAGTGAGACAATCTGGAATGAGAGGCTTCTAAGGGAATTAAAATAAAATAAATCAGGCAGCGAAACAAATACAGTATGATCTCATTTATATGTGGAATCTTCAAAAAAAAAAAGGAAAACTCAGAAATAGAGTAGAATAGTGATTTCTAGGGATTGGTGGGTGAGGGGAAAAGGGTGATATTGGTCAAAGTGAACAAACTTCCAGTTATAAAATGAATATTGGAATCTAATATTCAATATTGTGATTATAATTAATAATACTGTATTATATGATTGAAAGTTGCTAAGAAAATAGATTCTCACCACACACACATAAATTGTAACTATGTGGGTTAATGGATGTATTAACTAACCTTATTGTGGTACTCATTTCCAATATATATATATATCAAACCATCACATTGAATACCTTAAACTTACACAATGGTATATATCAATTATATTTCAACAAAGCTTGGAAAAATAATACATCATTTTCGTTTTTACCTATAAAGGAACATGCACTGAATAATTTTATCCAAAAAATTGTTATTAAAATTATTTTTATTATAAATATAAGATTTGATGACTATGACAAAATTTTAACATATGAACTAAAGGACAGGATTAAGAATATTTGGCAAATATATTTTCAGCACTAACATCTAACTCACAACTATGGAGAATCCCAATTTGTTTATAATTCTGGATTTTGAAATGACAGAGAATTACTTTGTATGAATAGTTATCGACCTTTGCAAAAGTTTCTTTTAATTGTATTGCATCAATTTTTAAGTTATTCTGAGTTATAAAACTTAAAATATTATTATATTTTAAATATAATTTTAAGATGTGGTGCTGCTTCCTGCCGTTGGAAAGTCATTTTATTAGGAATAGTTCAAAACAGAGTTAAATACATTTGCATTTGCATGTATCCTAGATTACATAAAGTAGAAAGCTGTAGTAAGGAAGGGTGGATTTGTCTCTTCTTGAATCTTTCTTCCAAAATCCTTTATTGATTGGATACCTGAATCCATGGAAATGTTAATGTTTAATTATGTTTTCATAATATGCAATTTTTGCTTAAAAGCAGTAAGATTTCAGTATTGTGTAAATTCTCTAAGCCTCTGAAATGATGTAAGAGACTGTAACGCTTCATTCAACACTAAGGGAATATGGCTGAATAAATCATGGAACATTTAAATGGACTTATTCAGTTATAACAATAGCCTATTTCCACACCATTCCTTAGATTAGTCGTATATATATTCAAGCATATTATTAAGCACATCTAAAACAATGCTTTCAAATAAGTGATATTTAAGCATAAGAAAACAAGTTACACTAATAAAATAACCAACCTGCCTTCGAATTAATACTCTATAGCTTCAGAATGGGAAATTAGGAGCATTTTTTTCTGAGCATTTAACATATATTTTAAAATACAATATATATAGTACCTGTTGAAAATTTAGCAGATAAACATTGTGTGGATTTCAGAAGTATGGATGAAAAATAAAAACAAAGTAATCAGAATTTTATTCTTCAAAGATATAAATATTGCTTCAGGTGAAAAAAAATATTACATATGAGAACTATTGGGTTCAATTATGAGCTGCAAAAGTAAAGCTGTCTTCTCTAATAGTATAGATTATTCTTTATTTTTTTTAACATTTTTTAAATTTTGTTATGTTAATCACCATACATTACATTATTAGTTTTTGATGTAGTGTTCCATGGTTCATTGCGTATTATTTGAATGTATAATAATAAATATTTTTATCATCTTGGAAAATATGTCTATTTTCAACATATTTATTGTAGGAGTGCTTTACTTGTTAATTTTGTTGTGTCTATGGAAATATCTAAATTCTAAAGAAGAATAGTTTTTTGGTAAGTGCTTTTTTTTTGTTTCTAAAGTCAATCCTTTTAAAAAATTTATATGACTGTAATTGAAATGTTCTTTGTTTTGCAAGACATCAGGGCATCCAGCAAGCAACCCTAACATTCCTTTTACAGATTTGCATTACATTCCATCCAAAGATATATTTAAATTGTCAATGAAGTCTAACAATTGTTAATACATTTTACTTAATATTTAATTTTGCTTAAATATATCTTATGGACCTTCTAGTTTGATTTTATTATAAGCATTTTATTGTTAATATTCATTAGTATAACTATGATAATTGCTGATTATTAATATCTATCTCTAGTGAATCCTCATGTGAGACAACTTCAAAGATCTTGTACTTAATATTGGTTAATTTTTCTGTTTCCTCCCAGTATACCATGTATGTGGATTGAATTGTTCCCCCCCAAAATATTGATGTCCTAACCTTAAGCTCCTGTGAATTGGACCTTATTTTGAACTAGGGTCATTGCTGATGTAATCAACTTAAGACAAGATCATTCTGTATCAGAGTAGGCCCTAGTCCAATATGTCTGTGAAGAAGGAGGAGGAGAAACGCAGTGACAGATGCAAAAGGAGAACACCATGTAACCATAGAGGCAGAGAATGGTATTTCTAAATGGAGAATAATACAAAGAAAACAGTTTTTATCAAGTGAACAGATACTAAGGTTCTGTGGGTGATATCAGTCTAAAATATTTGTAATTGAAGTCCTATAAATGGAGGAAAGATAATGTAGCAGAAAAATAGTATTTATAGAAATAATGGCAAAAATTAGAAAAAAATCTGATGAGAAATGTAAATTGACAGATTCAAGAATGTCAGAAAATACCTGGAGAATGAAAAAAAAAAGAAAGAAAGAAAAAGCATAATCAAGCAACTAAAAATCAAAGATGAAATTTTAAAAGCATTGAAAGAAGTATGATACTTTAAGGATAACATCAGTTCAAAAATCCATAGACAAGTCATCAGGAATTGTGTAGGTAATGTAATAGCATCTTTAAATTGCTGCAAGAAAAACAAAAACAGGGTGCCCAGGTGGCTCACTGGGTTGAGCGTCTGCCTTCAGCTTGGGTCAGGATCTCAGGGTCCTGGGATGGAACCCAGTGTTGGGCTCCCTGCTCAGCGGGGCATCTACTTCTCCCTCTCCCTCTGCCTCCCTCCTGGGCTCATGCTCTCACTTTTTCACTCTCTCTCTCAAATAAAGAAAATAAAATCTTAAGAAAAAAAAAAAAAGAATAACAAACACCCAAAACTGTTGAACCAAGGATGGTATCTCCAGTAAGAATAGCTGAAAGAATATGGTAGAATAAAGACATTTTTAGACTATAAAAATCATAAACAATAACTAACAGAATTCATCGTCAGCACACCTACAGTACAAGCAATGCTAAAGGAAGCTCTTTAGGCTGATGAAAAATGATACAAGATGAAGCTATTCTTAGATAGGTGGATACAGCTTAGTGCTGATAAATTTATAGCTGTAATCTTTATATTAGGCTAGAATATAGGTCTAAAATTAAAAACTGAAGTTGCCACATTTAAAAGCTAGAAAAAAAGACAGACAAAAATGCCTAGAAAAGAGTAATAATACATATATGTGGAAACAAAAACAATACAGGAAATTACCATAGACCAAAATTGATCTTTTGAAGTAGTCAACAAAATTGGTTGTGATGCCACCAAGATGGTGACAGGTTGTTCCTGACTTCTCCTCACAAGAACAACTAACAACTCTCTAAGAACAAGGAACCACTGAGAGAATCCCACAACACTGGACTGTGGCAGAAGCACCTTGTGCACCACAGAGACCAAGACAGACTGCAATAGAAGGTAAGAGAATAGCTCCATGTTGACCATATGGCCTATCTCCCAGGCCAGCACAGTACCATGCTGAGAGGTCTCCTCTGAGCCTCAGTCCCTCAAGTGGGAAAAGAGAAACCAAGGAGGACACCCAGCTCCCCAGCCCCCAGCAATGTGGGTCACTTTGCTGGAGTCCTCACTCTGATATTCGATCACTGGGCATGGCAGAGGAATCTTCCTGGGCCATCCCCTGGGAATGTGACTGTGATGGAGAAGGGGGTTGGGGCTTGCAACAGCCAGGACACAGATTTGGCAGATGGTGTCCATACCCACAGCGCCCAAGGAGTGATCCCACCCTGGGGTCTTGCTCTACAAAACCAAGTCAAGGGCACACATCACCTCATCTCTCAAGGATGTTGGTTGTAAACACAACCATGAGATATGGTTCTGGTAAAGAAGGATTAGAGATCTAGGATCATGAGAGACCTATGGGAGATTGTGTCTCCAAACATAAAGGTGGAAGTGGAGTCATGGCATAGAGCTAACTGATCAGTAACTGAACTAAGTGTCAAAAAGTAGATCCACATAAATATTGAAACAGTATATGATGCCAGATTTGGTATTCAAATAAAAAGTTGGAAAATAAGGATCCAACAAATAAATGGTGCTAGTAAATTGGTTATCTGTGTAAGGGAAAATGAAATTGGATCCTTACTTTATATTGTAAAATAAATTCCAGAGGAAATAGAACACTTTATAAGATAAACTATTTTAAATTTAGAAGACATGTAGGAGAATGCTTTTATGATTGAGAAGGGTAGAGAAGGATTTTTTAAAATATTTTTTCAATATTTTATTTATTTGAGAGAGAATGTATGCATATGCACAAACTGGGGCGGGGGGCAGAGGCAGTGGGAGAAGCGGACTCCCTGCTGAGCAGGAAGCCCCACTCAGGACTTGATCCCAGGACTCCTCTGGGATCATGACCTGAGCAGAAGATAAACGCTTAACCGACTGAGCCACCCGGGCGCCCTGAGAAGGATTTCTTAAGCAGACATTTCATAAAGCAATTTTTGGTAAGCATTAATATATTATAATGAACATACTTTGTTCATCAAATGATAGAACCAAAATGAAAAGACTCAAAGTGCCTTCACAATTTAAAAGAATATATTCATAGTAATTTCAGAGAACAAAAGTCCAGAAATATGAAATGAATTAATGATTTGTCATGAACCACGATGTGAAGAGAGAGAAAGGCTGAAGAGACAGGGAGAGAGTGCTGAATAAAAGCCATGCAGGGGCATTTTACACAGAAGAGACCACATTTCGAGAATGAACATAAGTTCAAGTGCAGCCTCTTCAGTAATCAGGGGACTATAGATTAAACCACAACACCTACTTTTTCATACTTTCCATACCGACAGAAATTAAGAAGTCAGAGACTTCATAGAATTCATAGAATTCTGGGGCAGTTTATCCTGTTTCAAACACACGAACTCTCATTACGTAGCAAATAGAAATCATATGTAGCATATAAAGTCTTGTACATATGGGGAAAATGCATCCCCTTGTGCATGAGACTATATAAGCAGTATCACTTCTAAAGTAAAATACTGGCCATGATTCAAATGTCCAGTGACAGTAAAATAAAGAAATCGTAGTATATCCACATAATGGGATGATATACCACAGTGGAAGTGAGGACACTAGAGTTACATGACTTAAAATGGATTTATCTGGGAGAAAAATGAGTAGAAGATGGTATAGTCACAGAAGAAAATAGACCATATAATTTTATTTATATCATTTTTTAAAAACAGTTTCATCTATTGTTTATCATGAGTTAAAAACTTCAGAGCAAACACTAAAATAACACAAAGTTCAAGACAGTAAAACCTTCAGTGGGAAGAGGGTACTTCCATGGTATTTGTATATTCTTTACTCTGCTTGGAACTGGTTTCATGGGTGTTTCTTTTGCAAACTATCATAAAAATCTTGTCTCCACATACGTTATACAGTCTGTCTTTTGTGTCAGTAGATTACAAGGAAGTAAAGAAGGGTCCAGTGAATGATGAGCAGGATGAATAAATCCTACATAGCCATATTTTTGTAATATTTTTGAACACGAAAAATAGAAAAAAAAATGGTTTTCAGGCAGTAAAACAATATAAACCTTAAAAGAAACATGCCACTAAAATGTAACTAGGTAACCGTCGCATCCGATGGAAAGTAGATGACAATACAGCAACTGTTGGTGTACTAGAAAAACCTAGAATTATATGGTAATTAAATATACATAAAGATGTTGCTTATATCCCATATTCACTTTGTGGAAAAAAATTTTTTTTGAGAAACTGCTTAAGCAAAATAAAAATTATATCGAAACATGGGAGACATTCTTTGCAATAAACATTAGAACCAACCAAGCAATGATATGAGAGAGAAATTTACTAGCCAAACTAGTATTTAAAGTGTTATTTGACATAAATTCGGAAAGAGCTCATTTAGCCCACGAAGACTATCTTTGAAAAGTGGAATTCTTTTTATTTAAAATATGGGGTG
The DNA here is from genome assembly GCF_011800145.1 of Mirounga leonina. Lineage (NCBI taxonomy): Eukaryota > Metazoa > Chordata > Mammalia > Carnivora > Phocidae > Mirounga > Mirounga leonina. Next base: position 30,351,173 of record NW_023270320.1, on the reverse strand, counting down.
AGCAGGGGCACCTGCGTGGCTCATTCGGCTAAATGTCTGCCTTTAGTTCAGGTTGCGATCTCAGGGTCTTGGGATCAGGTCCCATGTCGGGCTCCCTGCTCAGCAGGGAGTCTGCTTCCAACCTCTGTGTTGTTGTGCTCTTTCTCTCTCTCTCTCTCAAAGTCTTAAAAACTTAAAAAATAAATAAAAGATGGGGTAAGCCAAAGCCTGAAAAATTTTAGTGATTTCAAGGCATAACAAAGATAAAAACAAAAATCGTATGATGGAGTCACGATCCAGAATAGAAAAAAAAGCAAATGGAAATGTGGCCTTATTGTCACTAGGGGTCTTATAAGAAGTAAGAGGGCGTTAGCCCTGGCAACAGGAACAGAAGCCATGTCACTGTGACTACAGTCTCCAAGTTAGGACACATGTCTTGTGATACTGCTTGGGGGTTGGGGGCAGATTCCACAGTAAGTAATAATTTGCTATATTTTTTGGGACTATTAAACTGTGCCAGTGCACTCTTTTCAAGTCTTGGATATTCTAATTTAGGCTGCATAGAATAGAAAACTTTGAATCTTGACGAGATAAAAATTACAGTCATAGAAAATTAGATGGCAGGATTTGGAAGGTGGTTGGAGTAGGGTTAAGGAGAGAGACATGATATCCTCTTCTCACATGGTGAGGAGTTCAAAAAAATAAGAAATAGAAATGTTATGTTATATAGCTTTGTATTTCTTAATGTTTGTAAGCCCCAAAATTTATATCTTGAAGCCCTAACCCCCAAGGGGGAATGGTATTTGGAGATGAGGCCATTAGAATGTAATTATAGTGAGATGAGGGCATGAGGGTGGAGTTCCCAAAATGGAATTCGTGTCTTATAATAGAGACAACAGAGAGCTGATTTACACACTCTGGCTCTCTTGCTCATACTCTTGCTCTCTCACGCTCTCTCTTCCTCTGTCTCTCTCTCCACCAGGTGAGGACACAGTGAAAAGAACTCCTGTCTGCAAGTCAGGAAGAGGGCTCTCACCAGAAACGGAATCGTCACACCTTAATCTTGAACTTCGCAGCCTCTAGAACTGTGAGAAATAAATTTCTATTGTTTAAGCTCCCCAGCCTAAGGTATTTTGTTATGGCAGCCCAAGCATAGGAAGACGATAATCTTAAGTATTTTATTTAAAACTGCAAAGGTGATGAGTAGAAAAAAGTGAGATCGACAATAAAAAAAATGTCTAAATAATAAAAGGAGAGAGAAGTGAAAATTGAAGAATTTTTTCTTTAATCCAAATACTTCATTGCAGCCTGTAAATGGATAATATCTGTTGCTGGTAAATCAAAACAGCACTGTGACCATAATATTTGGATAAAGAGTTAAGCATTGGAAGAATCAAAAATATAAATAATTGAAAATGATTGTGTCTGAAGACTACTCAGTGAAAAGAACGGGGTAAGTTGATCCAGTCTAAATTCTTCTGTATCATTTAATTTTAAATGGTTGCATGCAGCACTTTGAATCAAAAAAGGAAAACCAAACATGCAGAATGCAGTCTTATCAATGGCATTGTGAGGGAAATTTTGCATAAACAGGGATTATAAGTCCCTGACAGTATATGTAAGCATTTTCTATTTCCCCTGAATCTCATCATAATACATAGCCGAGTGTTTTGCACATGGTAGGGCTTAACAAATATGGTTGACTTACAAAGTTTATGTTAATAGTGAGAGAGATGCTGTAGGGACACCACACAAGAGTTGTGATCCTTGTGGTTTACTTGGTCCAAATGCTTAGGTAAGGACAAAAAACTGATCAGTTTGGAGCCTAGCTCATTAAATTAATAATGAAGGCCAGGGATATGGGGACCGTAGATTCTGTCATTTCCCTTTATAAATAAGAAAAACAATAAGGATGCTTATGACTTTAGGGGAATAAAAATATTAAAACCTAGACTTGTCTTGAGAAAGTTAACTCATCATGCACATAAAGCTGAATCAATTTTTAAATGCTATTTCTTCTTAATTGACTTTAATTGCTAATTCTTGTCAACAGGGACAAACAGACCTTGCATTTTAAATGAAATGATGCAAGCCATATTCAGTGCTGCCTTGAAATTTCCAAACCATTTCATATGCATGAAGCAATAGCTACAGTGGTCTTTGCTTCTACAGTGAAGCAAAAAGAATCACATTAGGTTCTATACTTCAGATAGTCTCTGGAAAACCCTCTGCTGAAAAATGCATCTTCCTTGAAATAGTTACCTTTTTTACTTTATGGAATTTGTCATGAGCGTACATTAAAAAATGAAAGTGATCTTAGCATCTCAGCATTATTTTTGTTTCTACTTAGCACTATATTAAAAAAGAGGTCTCCTTTTATTGTGCATCTTTGGATAATAATCATCCTTTTTCAAACTGGCTGAAACAAATTCTCCAGGCTCCTTCCACAATATGACACCTCTGAGGCTTAGTATAAAACTGTGAGACTTAAAATCCATTATTTCTCATACAGTTATGTAGCAGGAACATACTTTTGATCGCTGCATCTTTCAAACTCCACTGATAATCTCATCTAAAGCATCGCAATTTCACTGATCAAAAAGTTGTCCACAAAGAGAAATAGGTAGCTTTGAGTATTTATTCACTGACTCAACTAAAAACAGTCAATTAAGAATGTGCGAATCGCAATCAAGCTATAATGCCAATGCTAATGTCAGTTTCTTTCCATCAAGTTTCTCTTCCTTAGCCAGAAAATCATGAAGAGACAAATAAACCTGGTAAAACCAGCATCTGTTCTTACTGTCCCGTCTCAGGTGAATCAGCCCAAATTTGATTCCATATGCCCCTTCCAGAAGGTGAGAGTACTTTTGTCAGTTTTTGTCCTTTAAAGATTTATTGAATTTTAGTTAAGATAGCTTCCTGCTAATTGAGCAATATGTGGGTAGAGCAAAAAAGAGTTTTGGGTAATTTAATACATGAAAGACATCACACGCATTATGATGTAGAGTAGAATGGACATTTTCTTTATCAGAAAGTTCCTGATGTTTTTTACCCTTTGCATCATATTTCAGGTTCCATAAATTTGTAGGCATACATTTTATCTTTAAACATCTATGTTTAAAGATACATGGTATCTTTAAATACACACACACACACATGCACACACATTATGTGCTAAGAGAGATGAACACTATTCCTTAACTAGATTGCTTTCCTAATGCAGGTGCTCTTTATTTTTTATTTGTAGAAAATCTGCCTTTGATTTTTCTACTATTGAACATAGGTAGAGCTCACTGAGAATTGAAGTATAGGATATTCTACATGTAAAGAACAAAACTCCACATCCAAAGAAACATTATTCTTTGAGTAAAGTTTAAGTAATATCCCTGGTGGGGTTTTTTTGCTCCTTAGTTCCTTCCATTTTTTTTCTTCGTGATGATAAAATAATTATGATGAACTCATAAAAATATATGCTTTGGTAGTGACAAAACCTGGAACAGTGTCTTGATTATCATTTAAAAAAAATTTAGTTGAAACTAAAGAATTGTCTTCATAAAATGTAAGATAACAGTGCTTGGATTAATATTAGTAATATATACCTGTAGGCACTTAGCAAAAATATTAGCTCTGAAAAAATGAACCTTTTTCTGAATGACTAAATATCCAGTCTACATCTATGACATATTTGACAATGATATTAAGCAGAGCACTTTGAAACAAAAATCTGTTATTATATAGTAGTCTAAAAAGAAATGCAGACTACCAGAAAATATGTATATCATGATTCTCTTGTTAAAATAGGTTCATAATTATATCTGTTAGGTACAAATAATGAACAGAATTTCCACCAAAATGTTAACTATGATTGTCTCTGGATGGTGAATTTTTGATAAATTTTATCTTGTTTCATCGTATCTTTGTTTTTCTTTGAAAATACGTTATTGTCATAAGAAGAAAAATGATCAAAGGAAAATATTTTTCTTTGACTTCTATGAGAGTTAATGTTAAAGTTACCTTGAAATGTTGTAACATAGAATTATTATTCCCCAAAACTAAGGATACCTTTAAAAATACTCAGTTATAGATCATATAAGAATATCCTTTAGGATATCTTTAATCTAGGGTGAGGATGTTTACCCTTTGAAAGGACAACTATATCACCAAAAAAATTACCCTTGTTTTACTTCCCTCAGTGCAATTCTTGATATGTGCTGGGAAAAGGGCCTCCAACAACTGTTCCTGGGGAAAGGAAACCATGTATGCTTGGCTGCTGATATTAAAGATGAATTTCTTTTCTGAGGTCAGGATGAGTAATAAGCAATTATACCATTCAGGGTTGAGTTAAAAAGTACTTGGTGTTTATATGACCTTCCATGAGTAGTTTAGTATATTTATAAATATTTGCTGTCCGTTTGCCTTTAAAGACTGCACTTTTTCTTTACACTTTGTTTCAATTTCCTGTCACTCTCAAGTGGAGATTTTTATAATACTATATTTATCACATCTTTCCAAGATCATTTCTCTGGCTCTAAGCTTCTGGTGTATACTTCATCTCTACAGGAATCCATGTTTACGTTCTCCCCTTCCAACTTACAATAAAGTATAATATAAAAGCACTCTCAGGATAGGATATTGCATTCCTTTCTTTAAAAAATGACTAAAATTAGAGGGAATCATTGGTTTTAACATCTAAGTTAATTAGAAGGCTGGTTACGATGGAGGTTTTGAAGAGAAGCCATTTTCAGAAAATGTCAACCTTGGTCTCTTTGTTTTGTGATACAGAAGTTCAGATGGAGGAAAATATTTAATTGGTTTTTGTCATTATTTAAGCTACAGCTTACCTACAGTTCTTTGTTCTGTCCATCCTGTCTTGAATGGCTTTTATCCATCTTATTTTCTCTTTTCCTTTTGTGAAGGAATTTATGGCAACTTGCAGCTTTTCTCTGCTGTGTGAATTATGTCAATTACTGCCACCATTTTTTGCACTTTCTGCTTTTTCTTAACATCTTTGTAATTTTTATAGCCTATTATTTTTCATGAAGACAGGCAACTCAGATTCTCTTGACATGGTTATACAAGTTCTAAGATTTTTTTCCCTCATGTCACAAATAACCTGTGATCGCTGCCTCTATAATGAGTCAAATTAAAGAATTAAAAGAGGGTAAGGAAAGAAAATCTCAATTTGGGAGATTGATAATTTAGTTTCACAACCTAATGCAAGTGAAATTTGCATTTCACTTTCTATATGCTTCAATGTATTGCCACCATTACCAGACAAAAGTGTCCGTTTCCAAAACAACTAACCAATTTAAAAGCATACCTCAGTGTTTAAATTATACATTTTAGTCCATTCTTCAGTTTATTAGGTTCCTTTTAATATGTATAGAACAGCTCTATTGCCACAAGAAGATAATGTCTGAAACTTAAATGTCCATTGGGCAACAACTACCGGCATTTTTCCTCTGTTGAGGTCATGAACCCAATTAATCCTCATTGCAGAAAGGATAAAGGAAATACCAGTGATCATACACACTAAATGTTATCCAAATCTAATCTGACAAGTCATTGCTGATTGAACTTTGTATACCCTGAAGCCTAAGAAAGGAGTCTTGGCAGACATATAGATTTCTCTGTATTTTACTAATGACTACTCCAAATGCTTTTGAGCATCAGCAAAAATGGAACTGAAGTTACATGTGGGATTAATTTTTACTGCATAGGCTATATTGAGTGTGAATATCTAAAAGCATTTCATGGCTTTATAGGAGGATGTACATCATCTTTACTAAAAAGAAAGGAAAACTTGCCTGTGTTTCTCTAAATTCCTGTATATGAAATTGATAACCCATGGAATAAAATGTTAGTAAGTTCATCTTAGGAGATGATTAATTTTTTTTCCATATTTTTGGTAAGGAGGGATTTTAGTGATATTGCCTTTTTCATAGTTCTGGGGTCATGTTAACCTATAAATAAATTTTTGCTAGACTTTATATAATTACATAAAATTTTATACATGTGGTCATACATAAGATTTCAGTCGGTTGTAATTGTAGTTTATATATAATGGTATACCTACTATTTTCATGCATTCATTCCTATTACTATGAAGTCTTCAAAACCATAATTTCTAGTACAGTTCTCAAAAGTATGTTTTCTCCCGGTTTCCTTAACCTGTAGTCCATAGGTTAGAATATGTAGTAAAACACATTATACCTCAAATTAAATAATTCATGTCAAAGTGTCAAAACTAAAGTAAAAGCCTCTCTCACGACAGTTAGCCCATTCTACTATATTTCCAGTCTTCCTGATGTAGAATCTACATCCAAATTGGAAATGAAGAAGTCATTTTAAGTGCCTCCTTTGCCTTCCCCATTCACATCTAATTTTTTATAAGTATTCCCAGCTTTGGAAATGTCACTCAAATCTTCCTGCTCTTTCATCACTTGCTGTATGCTAATTATTCCTTTCCTGGATTACTGTACCACCCTCCTCAAAAGTTTTCCCTCTTCCTGGGTGTTCCTCAGTCCTCTTCACACCAGCTTTGAATTGCTTTCTAAAACATTAATCCTTACTTCTCTGCTCTTTACAGGAGAAAGGTAGCCCCTTTTCCTTCTAGAGGATAAAATTAAAACTTTTCAACATAGCCTGCAAGGTCTGTCATAATCTGGTTCCTATCCAGTTTTATTGTTGATCAATGAAACTTCTTAAATCTCAAACATCCTCAGTATGATAACACTTCCTTATTTAATGCTGCTTCTGTGGTGGACAATCCTGGAAGATGCTAATATATCATACAAAAGTCTTCACATTACGTCCAACCCCATTGGGCCTTCTTGCCCCCAGATTTTCATTCCAATCTCCAAATATCTGGCTTAGGATTCCTCATCAGGCTTTGGCAGATTCATAAGCTGTAGTGTATGCAGGGTGAAATTCCAGGAAATCTATCAGAGAATAACTCCCAGGAGACTGAAATTTGAACAGACATTTCAAAATTTTCATTGTTGGAGATATAACAGGATTCTGACCCAGCCAGAGTGAAAAGACCTTTGAGAATATCTCAGGTATTCATTTGAAAGGCTGAATGTCATAGGAGTCAAGACCATTCTTAAGAATAAGTTTTCTCCTCTAGGAGTAAGATCAAAATTGGGTAGAGACACTCCCTAACAAAACCTGTATCCAAAGCTTAAAAGGATCAAGGAATGCCACTAGTATTTTGACTAGTATCCACTGGTAATTTGATTTCCTGCCAAAACAGAATATGACATTATTTAGAGTAAGTTAAATTTTAAAGAATCTACTGAGTGTCACACATAATATAAAGTCTAAATAAAAAATTTCTGGACAGGGGCGCCTGGGTGGCTCAGTTGGTTAAGCGACTGCCTTCGGCTCAGGTCATGATCCTGGAGTCCCGGGATCGAGTCCCGCATCGGGCTCCCTGCTCGGCAGGGAGTCTGCTTCTCCCTCTGACCCTCCCCCCTCTCATGCTCTCTGTCTCTCATTCTCTCTGTCTCAAATAAATAAATAAAATCTTAAAAAAAATATATATATATATATATATAAAATTTCTGGACAAGCAAAGCAATAGGAAAAATTGATAAGCAATCTGACAATGAGACAGTAAATAACAGATTTAAGAGATGATCCAAATATTGAAGTGAGCAAAGATTTTCAAACAACTATAATAAGTTAACTAGAAGGAAAGATAGACAATATGGTTGAAAGGAAGTATTAAAAACACTATTAGAATTGACATGCAGCAATCCAACAAACCTTCTAGAAGTGCAAAATCCTACCTGAAATGATGAACACATTGGGTGGGTTTGACAGCAAATGCACCCAACTAAAGATAAGATTCAAAAGCCTGGAGCAGTTAAATTAAGGGGAAAAAATATTGAACTAAAGCACAGAAGGAAAACATGAAAGTAATAGAAAGAAACAATATATACATGTAAAAGAAAAACATTTTCTAATATAATGTAAGTCTTAGGAAGAAAGGGGAGGGGTGCCTGGCAGACTCCATTGGTAGAGCATGCAACTCTTGATCTTGGGGTTGTGAGTTCGAGCCTCATGTTGGGCCTAGAGCTTACTTAAGTATTATTTTTTAAAAGAGTAATAGTAAGACAAAAATAATGCTGGAAGACAATTCTGGTGAAAGATATTTACCACTGATTGAAGAAACTCATCAAACCCCAAGCAAAATAAATACAAGTAAAAAATTCACCCAGGTATATTGCAGAAAATTGCTAATAACAAAAGATTAGGGAGACCAACAGCAACAGAAATTACAGGAACCAAAAGATAATGAAATGGAAACTTTAAGGTGATAAAGGGAAACAAAAACTCTCAATATAGAATTCTATACCCCATAAACATGTCTTTGAAAATTGAAGTAAAATGAAGATATTATCAGAAACAAAAATGCAGACCTCATCACCAACAGGCCCAAAACATAACAAATACTAAATACTTTTTTTGGAAGCATAGAAGTACAGGAAGGAACGAATATCATTAGAATTTATAAATATATGAGTACATATATCCAAGAGTATTGACTATTTAAGGCAATAATAATACATATAAGATTACATATAAGAATAATGTTTGGGTTTATAAAGTCTGTAGATGTAAAAAGTATAGCAAGGACAAAAAAAGGCAGAAGGAGGCTAAATGCAGTTAAAAAATACTATGTTGTGTGTTGTTTGATATGTGGAAAAGCATTGCTTTCAGAGAGACTATAATAAATTAAATATGTATTTTGTAATTTCTATTGAAAACTATCAATAGAGCAATTTCAAAAGCTATAGCAAAAAGCTAATAGAGGCAATTAAACCAAGTAATAAAAAAGATATGATTGGTAGACAAGATAAAAAGAAGCATATAGAAACAAAGGCCACATGGAAGTACAAGATGGTCAGCAAGACGTCAGGTAGTCAGTCATAGGAAATATACTTACTTGTTGGTCCATCTGGGGAGCTGACAATATTGTTTATATATATATATATATATATTTATAGTTTTGTATATATGTATATATATAGTTATATTTCTTAATATGGGAGGTATTCACGATAGAGTTCTGTTTGAAGGACATTTTGGTTTATGTTTTGTTTTTTTTTTTTAAGAAAGGTAAAAAGTACACAGAATATTTAATGTCCAAGGATTCACATTCACATAGGGCCACAATCATTTAGAGCTCACTGGCAAATGCCCAAATTCAAGGGAGCATGGATTTCCAAGATGGTAGACTTCTCAGTAGGCCTGCTTCATATTAATTTGTTGTCTGTCTTTTGTGATCTATTTTCCAATCTGTTCCCTATACACTCTGCTTCATGGAAGCTACCACCCCTCATTTTCTCCTGAATTTCATTATGAAACCAATTGCTAGTGAAATGGGAGCTGCCAGTCCTAGGTTGCCAGCTTCCTTACCTTAAGAGTTGACTTCACAGAATGCTAATCACTTGGAACAGTGACTGTATCACCTACTGATACTAAATGAGGAATACGTGACTAGTGGTCATTTTTCTAAGTAGCTTTTTTAAAAAAAAATTTTCTGAGATCTTAAATCCTCAGCCAGAGCAGTTGATGGGAGGGCAGAATCCTATACAGAAGTCAATATAGTGGTGCTGATAATGGCATTATTTGCTGAATCTTTCACTTGCTGTAGGCCAGGTAGGGTTTAGATGTTTGACAGGTTCGGTGTGGCTCCTCTGGTCTTCACTGGAGCCCCCTGAGGTGTGCCTCTATTCTATAGATGGAGAAACTGAGACCCAAAGGAGTGGAGTTGCTTTTCTAGACTGCGTGGCAGATAAGTTCCTTACTTATTGAACCAAATTACATCAAGGTCAGGCTTATAGTCTGTATCCGATTGCTTTACGGATTCTACACGTGCCATCTTAACAATATTAATAAAAGTAGTGTATCCCTCTGAAGAAGGAGTATTGAAAAAAAGTACTTGTATTGAAATATAAAACAGAAAGGGTTTTATAAGGCTAAATAGTACATAATTCATATTATATATATGATTTTGTAGATCATATGAATGATAAAAGGAGGCTAATCGTAAGAGACCGAATAAAAACAAGTTTGGTGCGTGTCCTTTTTTTTTTTTTTTTTGGCATAACATCAGCTTAACTGAATGTGTTGTTTTTCATTGTGGATATCATATATTTCTCTTTACAAGAACCTTGGCCTTGGATTCTGTGGCTTTTATAAAATAATTAGATGGCTCAAAGGGCAAAATGGAGCTGAGAGAGTTTCACAACTTAGACCGTATGCCTTCCAAGTAGAATGTCAAAATATGTAATTTGTCATGAAACATCTTCTAGTAAAATATCCAAGAGGTAACCTCTTTTTAAAACTTCCATTTATGAGTTATCTTGCCAAAATTTAAAATAAACCATTTAGAATACATATTGCTATATTGCTATACATTTAATTATCTTAGGGTTATCCACATTTTCTAAGAATACTAAATAAAATGTATTGAGAGAATACAGCTAAAATAATAAATAACTGACATTTCTACTTTCAACATAGTTTAATTTAAGTAAACTTGACCTTACTAAATTGGGAAAAAGAGAACATAGGTTCATACTCAGTCTTGCTAAGATTTCAAATTTTAAAGTAAGAAAAAATGGAGTGGGTACAGTGAAATTATGACATTAGCATATTCTTGGCCCCTGTCGTCTTTGAAATATGAAAGAAAAGGACAAGTTGAATGTGCTTGTGTATGTATGGGGAGTGGGGGCAACTCTAGACCCTTCATCATCTGCTTTAAATGTGAGAGCTATTAAATGGGCAGTATTAATCAGCGAAAAAAGGTATCAAAGTTATTAAAGTATTGGGAGTTCTGGCTACTAGAGGGTAAGAGAGGACAAAAATGAGCCCTTGCTAGGAGCTGTTGTGATAAAAAACAGCCAGTATTGGCACCCCCACCAACTCGAAATGTCCCTCTGTTTGCGTGTGAACAGCTCGGATATAGCCAAGCCAGTTTTTCTGGTGGAAAGTAGAGGAAAGTCTTATCAGGTCTGGGGAAACAGAAGCTTGCCTCTTCTTTGGAAGAAAATAAAAGACAAGTGAAGAAGGGAGAATACAGGGGCAGATGGAAATTGCTCAAAATAAAGCACCTCTAGCACCATGATCTAATTTTAGAACAATTTTATCACCCCTAAAAGGAAGCCCACACCAATCGGAAGCCCCCACCCCAGCCTCCAGCCTCAGGCAACTTATAATCTACTTTCTGTCCCATATAGATTTGCCTAAGCTGGCCATGTCACATAAGTGAAATCGTGGGATTTTGTGACTGGCTTCTTTTACTTACCATAATGTGTTTAAGGTTCTTCCATGTTGTACTACTGTGTATCATTACTATACAACTCCGAATATACTAAAAACAAAACATTGAATTGTATGCTTTCAATGGAAAACCCATATGACACGTGGATTATATCTCAATGAAGCTCTTTTCAAAATAAGATGGAGCATCTCATAAAGAAATGGCTAATGTTCATACCAGGAGAGCTAAGGTGTCTTTGCTTCCTCATCTGAGAGACAAATGGCTCTTTCTGAGATGGTAGAAAGTCTGGGAAGCAGAATAGTTAGCAGCATTCAGCTATTACCTGAATGCAATGATCAGCTGGGCATGTAAAATTATAAACTCAAGTATCATCAACTCAAAATAAAGAGCTAATAGTAGTTAAGTTTCAAGGGATCTTAGGAGCAGAAACCACCCAGTCAATTAAAAATAAATTAGGCACCCAACCAGATCTAAGCAGGAAATTAAGTGCCTGATCAACCTATTCAGAATTTTGTAAAACTATAACCTACTTTTGGGGAGCTTATTAGATCCCATCCAGAGGTAACTCGATTAAGTGACCTTGGTTTTCTTTTCTTTTTTTTTTTTTTAAGATTTTATTTATTTATTTGACACACACAGAGAGAGAGAGAGGAATCACAATTAGGCAGAGTGGGAGGGAGCGGCAGAGGGAGAAGCAGGCTCCCCGCTGAGCAAGGAGCCCGATGTGGGACTCGATCCCAGGACCCTGGGATCATGACCTGAGCCGAAAGCAGACGCTTAATGACTGAGCCACCCAGGCACCCCAGTGACCTTGGTTTTCTTTTCTTCAGTGATCTAACATTCAATGTAGTATGAAAAATTGGCAGTAGGGAAATGCAGGATGTGAGGTGAATATTTTAATACACATAAAAATTTGGATATTTGATCCAGTAGGTTGTATCAGTAACTTAACTGAGCCCTGAGTTTGTTTTATGTGAAACTAAAAACCTCTGAAAACCAGTCAGCAAAAACGAAAACTATTTATAAATGCATTTGGAACACTTGAAAGGCAGTGTAACAATAGGTTTGTAACTAAAATGTGTACATCAGGACGTAGTAGCTTATTTTATAAATTGATTCTTATAGAACTTAGACACTGTGGCACCATTATGGGCCTACCAAAATCACTCCACTTACGAATGCAATGAAGTTTGGAAGTCTCTCATGATTCCTGATATTATTTGATTACATGTACTGATATTTTTAATTATGTTTTAACAGTCCTATAATTCAATGTTGAGATACATATATATTTATGTACATATAAATATAATTATATATAAATATAAATGGATATATATTCATTTAAAGACCTTTTGGAAATTGGATCCTAACTCTAGCTACTGGTCATAAAATACAAATGCTAATATTAGTGCCCATAAAAATAAAGAGTTAAATGAGATTCCTCAGCAAATGTCAAAGGTCTGGTGTTGCTTCTGTTGTTTTTTTCATTACAGCGTCTGTTGCGTACCTATATAGAACGTTACCTAAGCTGTTAAGTCTGTTAGCCTTTTTAAAATGTCTTGTTTCTCCCATTATGTCTTTTAAGATAAATAATACTGTGGGCACATACTAATTGTGACATCCTTGAGCCTCTTTGCTAGTAATTGAATTCTAAATATTTGAATAAAAACACAATACAGTGCTAATGAGAGTTCAAGCCAAGGAGGAGGCCTCAGACACTTTTGTGCTCTCCTCTGTTGACTCTTCTCACATTAAAAACAAGTATTCCTCTCCCACTTCCAACCTTTTGGGACCTGGCAAATTTATAAGAATGGGCCTCAAATCAGAAAGGATCATGAAGCAATGTCTGCTTTTTTGGTTCGCATCTTGTTTTTGTGGGAGTTTAAAGTTTGGTTTGTTTTTTACTGAGATCATTGGTGGTGAGCACTAAGTCACTTACTGGCCCTCAGTTTATACTTCCCCATATTTCCCTTGTACTTTATTCTGTCTCAGATGAGCAAAATATAGATGATAGTCCAGCCTACAAATCATTTTGTTGTGCCAAGTTTTAATAAATTGCTCAAGCAACAACTTCAGTCAGGGATTTAAAAAGTCCAAAATCCTGGAGTCACTACTTAGAATAAAAAGGCCCTCGAGCGTTGTAGCCAAATAGAAATAAAATGCAAATACAACCACAAATGTAACTTTATACATTTAGTAGATACATAAAAAGTCAAAGGAGACAGGCATAATTAACTTTAAAAAATACATTTAACCCAATGTATGCAAAATATTATCACTTTAAAATGCTTTTTATATGAAAAATATTAAGATACTTTACAGTCATTTTCTCATACTAAGTCTTCAGAATCAAATCTGGACTGGGCACATTTCAAATGCTGGGAAGAACATGTGGCTAGTGGCTGTCTTCTTGGACAGTGAAGTCCTAAAGAGCCCCTGGATGACATTTAACTGTGGCACCTGAGTTCACAGACACTGTTTGTTATGGCAGGCAGCATTAATTACACACTAGAAGTCAGCTTATTCTTACAATGCATTCCACTTCACTGCCTGTTCAAGAAATAAAATGGGTTTGTTTTTTTTTTTCCTCTTTCCTATGTTACAGTCCTCCTCTTTCTTTCAGTCAGTCCATCCAACTGTTCTGTCTCCCATGTGTCAAATTCCAGTTCAGCAGGTCCAGAGAAAAACGTGACTGGGCAAGTGAGCAATTAAAAATCTTGATTTAACACTGGTCAAAAAGTTTTTCAAATTATTGTTCCTATTGATGTGAGTCAGGGAGGAGGAATGACCAGACTTCAAGTCTGAACCACTTTGTTCTTTCTCAAGAGAAAGAATGAAGTGTGTGCTTGTATATGGGCAGAATAGTTACTTTTTAGATACAATGTGTCATACTTATACATAGTAGTTCATCTCTGGGCTATTTCCTCTATCCTGCTGTCCTGCCAGGATTGAGGATGTGTGAACCACAGAAGAAGCATGGGACAGATTTAATTATTTCAATTTTATTAAATGTTACTAGCAGATAGAACATGTCCCAAATCGCTGCTTTTTGTTCATCTTTTTTTTTTTTTTTTTTTTTTTTTAAGCACTCACCGTGTATTTCTTTATCTGTTCTTGGGTGTTCGAGGTTAGTTCATCATCTCCTCAGGCCACAGCATCCGATCACCTTTGGTAAAAGGCCCATCTTTCATATTTTTTAATCGTTTTCCCTTTATCTCCATCTCACTCTGCCTGAAAGCTTCCATTCTAATATGTTTAATATATAGCATTAGATTTGTATATATCCTTGAAAAGTATGTAGTGCTCTTTTGAATGTTGTCTTTAATTCATTTCATTGTTATTGACCTATGAATCTCATTCCTGCTTACACACTTTCTCCCTCAACAAGTGATGAGAGGCTCAGCAGTCCCAAGATCTGCAGTTGCCTAGCTGGAGACCCAGAAGAGCCTAAGGCAGGGTTTCAGTCTGAGTCTAAGCTGTAGACAGGAGACTTCTCAGCCTCCATAATTGACTGAGCCAATTCCTTATAGTAAATCTCTTTATATTTCTGTCTCTTTCTAGGAGAGATGGTGATGGGTGTGTGTGTGCATGTGTGCATTCACATATATACATACCACATACACACATCTCCTACTGGTCGTTTCTCTGGAGAAACCAGATTAATATGGGTTTTGATCCAAGAGTCGTTCTAGAGAAACAGAATGTTAAGGATGAGTTTTCCAAAATTGGTTCTGGGGTTTCTGGAATTGGTTCTCTAATATGACTAGATTAAAATGGTAACTCTATTTCCAATTATAAACCATAACCCATGACATTTCTTGGCAAGAGAAACATGCAAAATATCTCTGTTGGATCATCCTAATCAACCACGTAACAAAAAGCAAGGAGCTGGGTGACTGCATTCACTCTCTTGGAATGTTTTTGGAAAACTATCAGATATAATGAGATTGGCTGATAGCTCTTCAGGTCACTGGGAAAAGTGCTGAAAGAGAAGGATGAGCCCAGGGACTCAGATTCCAAGCTCAAGTGATGCAGCATTGGCCTGAAAGACATGCTTATGTCCTGAGCCTCCAGGCTGAGATTGCTGCACATCCCTCAGAACCCCACCCTGTGACAGGCTGAATTGCAAAGCAAGTTGAACTATTAACCTCCCAGGGTGTCTACTGTTAAAGGGAGGGTATTGACTAGGAAAGAATGGGATGTAGTACGTTGGATTGAGGATGTGTGGGAAGAACCACAGAAGAACCTGTGGGGAGAAACTAGAGACATAACCCCCTAAGTTCTGATGAGTCTTCATTGCCAGGGACAGTGACCCCCCCCACCCCCAACGCCCAGCAGTTGGTGCCTTTCTGCCCACGTTGCCTGTGGAAACTGTAATGGCCTCCCCTGAGCTAACTGCCATGTAAGACACTGCTGATTCTCCTCAGGACCTCACCACCCTTCTGTTCTTCTGGACCTGTAACTATACTCAAAGCCCAGGAGGCCCCTCAAGGTGAGGTACAACATGTGATCCATGCAGAGTGTTCTATACCAAAAGAACTACTTGAGTTTCTAATTTATACAGACAGACATACAGGAAACTTTTGTGAGAATGGATGTTGAGGTTGTACAATAATGTTAGAAGGAGCAAACAGTTGGATTAGGCCCAACTTTTGGATATGAGCTTACTGGAGAGAAATTCTGCACTTAATGTTGCAGCTCAGGGAGTTAGGATGAAATACAACAATTTGTGTAGTTGGCTGGATGAAACTTGATTCAAAAGCTGGCCCAAGGTGGCCAACAGACACATGAAAAGATGCTCATCATCACTTTTCGGGGAGATGCAAATCAAAACTACAATGAGCTATCACCTCACACCTGTCAGAATAGCGAAAATCAACACAAGAAACAGGTGTTGGTGAGGATGTGGAGAAAAAGGAACCCTCTTGCACTGTTGGTGGGAATGCAAACTGGTGCAGTTATTCTGGAAAACAACATGGAGTTTCCTCAGAACATTAAGAATAAAACTACCCTATGATCCAGCAATAGCACTATTAGGTATTTACTCAAAGGATACAAAAATACAGATTCAAAGGGGCACATTCATCCTGATGTTTATAACAGCATTATTTACAAAAGCCAAGATATAGAAGCAGCCCAAGTGTCTCTATCAATTTATGAATGGATAAAGAAGACATGGTATTTATATATAATAGAATATTACTCAGCTATTAAAAAAAACAAAAACTTTCCATTTGCAACAACATGGATGGATCTAGAGAGTATAATGCTTAGCAAAGTCAGTCAGTCTGAAAAAGATAAATACCATATGATTTCATTCCTGTGGAATTTAAGAAACAAAACAAGTGAGCAAAGGGGAAAAAAAAGAGAGAAACCAAGAAACAGATTCTTAACTATGGAGAACAAACTGTTGGGGACCAGATGGGTGAGGAGTGTGGGGATGGGTGAAATAGGTGATGGGGATTAAGGAGTGCACTTGTCCAGATAAGCACCGGGCGGTTAAAATAAAAACTTAGAAAAACAAGAATGCTGGCCCCCAGTGAGTGACTTGCCCTTGTTTAATATAGAGGAACAGATTCAGATGCTTAGAAAGACTGAATGTTAGGGTGGATTTGTCTTGTATGACTTGCTCACCCACACTGGGAGTGTCGAGAACACATACCTGTCACCGGTTACTGTGAGCAATAAATTTGTGAGGAGAGTCTGAGCCCTTGACAAGCTCTGCAATCACACTTCTCTGTAGGCCAGACCTTACAGTGGGAACTGCAATCACTGAATTAGGAAACCTACGTGCAGCGGGAGTAGTTGGATCCCAGAGTGACAAAAGCCACATAGCATTACTCAATCATGGAAGGCAAGGTGGGCATGGCTGCCATAATGGGGAGCAGCAATCGGAATAGTCTGACTCACTCAGACCTATGACATTGGCTAATTGATCATGATGCTGCTAGAAGTAAAATAGATAGGAAGCCTACTGAATTCTTACTTGATCTGTATTAAGCAGAAAATTTCTAGGTCCAGTGAACAAAAGTCTAACCTGAATCATAAAACAGTGAGTCATAGCCCCTGAATCAGTTCCCGGCCTTCAGCCAGTTTATAGACATAGAACCTTTTAAATGAAGGGCAGACCAGGTCCCCTTGAGGAAGGACCATGCTATATGACTACTGTACTCTTGCTCTGAATTGATGTCAACTCCAGGAGACCCAAAATATCACCGATCTAGCAATCAGAGTAGGGAGTTATGAAGATCAGGTGATCAATGCAGTTTGGGCTTAGATCCATCTTAGACTGGGCCAGATGGGTCCCTGGGAACCCATTCTGTGGTTATTTCCCCAATTCTGGAATGCATAAGTGGAATAGATATACTCAGGAGCTGACAGAATCCCACATGGGTTCCTTGACCTGTGGATTGAGAACTATTATGATGGGATAGGCCAAGTGGAAGCAACTACAACTGCTTCTTCCTAGGAAAATAGTAAACCTAAAATAATGCTGCGTTGCTGGAAGAATTATAGAGATTGGTGCCATCATCACAGACTTGAAAGATGCAGGGCTGGTGATTGCCACCACATCCCCATTCAATCCGTGTATTTGGACTGTGCAGAAGACAGATGGAACTTGGAGAATGACAGTGGATTATCATAAACTTAACCAGATGGTGACTCCAGTTGCAGGTGCTGTACCAGATGCAGCTTCATTGCTTGAGGGAATTAACGTATCACCTGGTATCTAGTTACTTAGAAAGATTTCTCCTTAATTTCTTGCAGTAATAAAGTGATTTCCCTCTTTCTAGTTGGACTCTTGGGTTTGCAGTAAGAAGACATATCCTTTTTTTCTATGGCTGATCCAATCCTCTTTTTGAATCCATTTTCTAATTTCACAACCACCTAGGGTTTGACCATCACAATGTATGTCATGTTTGTTACTTTGCTTGAATTCCAGAGGAAAGTTAGAGAATATTGAATCTAGTGTCACTACCTTCTGGTCACCATAATCTAGAAGATTGCAGAAATTTCATAATCAACAAAAAGACAGAACCGTGCATGTATCAAAAGCACAAAATACAGTAATGTATTCTTTGTTAATATGCAAATGAATGAATGAGAACAAGGTTAAAAACTAAATTTGAGAGAAAAAATAAGGTTTGTTTTGCTTAGGAAATGGGAGAGGGAGATGTAAATCTTCTGGGATGTTTGCTTCCCACAAAAATAGAAGGTTTTAGGAAGGTAAGTGACCTCTGTATTATTAGTTACAAGGAATTTGCAGTTAACTGGAGCTGATTATTTAGAATAGGATCTTCAAACTGGAGTTCACCTACCTTTGGAGGCAGCCAGACTTTCAGTAATAACTGATTTTAGGGAATTCCTCAACTTTCATTATACCATTTTCTTAAATTAATCTGCTTTAGATCCTACCTGCTCTTTCATCACTCCTCTTTCAGAACTGCCTTATCACACTTCAGAAGAGAAGCACTGACTTCTCACCTACCTTGACATATGGTGCATTGTCCTGTGGTGTATAAAATTTCCTTGAGTGTAACAGACACTTCAAAATATTTCCGTTGGGAGGGGGGAGTGAATGACTTTAACAACTGGGTGATATATCCTTTTGAAAGTCAATTGTTTTCCGTATCTTTACTTTAAACAATTTGAAGGAAGATTTGAGTTTTCATCTGGTAGATCATTAAAAATATTTTTGCTTATAAATTACTTGTGATTATTTTGGTATAAAATTTTGGAGAAATTCAAAGAATTTTGCGACAGTTACAAAAAAACCCTTCCATTTTCATCAATTTAAGTGAAAAATGCTTCAAACCTTCTTTATATTTATAATTATGTTTTATACTTATTTTAAAAAAGAAAAGAAAGAATTCATGCTCAATAGCATTTCCTTCAAGCAATAAGTTATATTCATTAGTAGATAAAAGAATTAATTTGAAAAAAATAAAATAGGCCTTTCCATCTGTTTAATAGATATATTTGAAATAAAATTTTCTTTTTAGAAATTATTAAAGTTAGTAATATATTGATATTTTGCTGGTACTAATAAAATTGCAACGATAAATCAATCCAGAAGAGATATTTAAACCTTATTATTATAAAGCATTTTTAAAAATGCATAATTTATGTATGTTTTTGATTCAGAAAAGTATGATAGTGTAATCAATAAAACAGTTTTGAGCATGAAATTATATTTCATGAAGACAAAATTCTGTGGAGAAAATAGAATGGAGATATGGAGAGAGAATAAATAATATACAATTCCTGGCTTTTAAAGAAACTCATATAGATAGATATTGAATAAATAATAGTATCAAAACCTAATATATTTTTATTCTATTGGGTACACTTATGTGCAGTTCATTGTAAAGTGCAAATATTTGCAGTTGGCCAAAAATTTCATCATTTGCAGCCATTTAAATTGTAACAAAATTTTAGGTTTCTTGATTAAAGCAGGTGAAGAAATACATAAGCCTTCAAAAATATTTCCAGTAGTTTAATCAAGCAAATAGTTGTGGTGGCGAGTGCTTTACAAGATACTAGGAGTGTAAAATCAAGAGTGTGCAGATGGAAAGAGAAAAAGACGAGTACCCAGAAAAGACATTTAGGAGAAGCAGAAGATGACTTAAGGAGTAAATGAAACCTTCTTTCACCTCCTCGAAGAATAATTGTGTGGAAGTGAGGCAGAATAAAATGAGTTTAAGATTTGACATCAGAATTAAGAATAATTCCAGTATTATTATATATTAACTCTTTAACTTTGTACCAGTCACATAGGTGAGACTCAATTTTCCCAAATGTAAACAGGAAGTCTGCCTCAATAGCTTATTGAAGACTGAACATGGTAATAAATACCACTCACCCCTATTAGCTTGAGGAATATTTATCAAATTAATGAGAATTCCAGTAATTAGGAATATAGTCCTATTGGAGGCATACATTTTTTTGGTCAGTGCCCCAATTAAAGAATCTTAATTAGGAATTGTTTGTACTAGCAATCACAAATCTATGTGGACTTTGCCCAGCATCTGCTCCTTGGATTAATGCCTGGAAGAAAGATGGAGTATTCACCATTTCATATACTTGAACACCTTCTCTTTGGTAAGAAAGAGGAATGCATTGATAATGCCAATAGAGTGTGGTATACATGAAATTATATTATTAGATGTGCTAAAATCTAAATGTTTAAAATACACATTGTTAGTATCTATATGTAAAATATTTAAAATGTATCATTCTGACATTTGATTTGCCATCAGGGAAATCTCTGCTGATTAGAAATGCTAGTTAGCCAATGACAGGGTAGAACACTAAACCCATATTTTTGCCAGACTCATAGTTAATATTCAAAGAGATGATATGTTGTCTTATGAGACTGAAATACAAAATGATTGAACTATTTCTAAGGATTGCTCAGCACTTGAGAACATGTCTAATCAGAAGTCTGAGACACAAAAGTATTATTATTTGAAAAAGGAATTATCCTACTTATTGTGAGTCAGGCAACTGTAATTTGACTTGACTAGCAAAACACCTTCCCTGTCAGCAGATAGCATTTAGTAATTTAATAGTAATTTTTGTTGCAATAAAATAGCATTAATACCCAAAATATTGTTATTTCTTCTGCTGAACTCACAACAATAAATGCGTTCGTTCACATCCTCTAAAGTTTGGTAACATAATTATGTAACCATTTCAAAATACTATTTTTAAAATTCGAACTTTGTGGGTGCTGCTGTCCTAAGCAATGCTATTCTGTATTGAAATGTAATACACAAATTTGGAAATATTAACTGGATCTCAGCTAGCAGTTGTTTTCTAAGACTTTGACCTGAACCTTATGCTAATGATGAACTTGAGTAACCTTTTTGTTTGCTCAAGGTCATTATCTATACTGAATTCTAGAAATATGGTAAAGGAAAAACATGTCTTTGGCCTACAGTTGGAGGCTCCTTTATGCATCCTTACCTGAGCGTTAAAGATACTGAGACAAGAATGTGAAAAATGAGCTACTCAGATAATCAAGACTTGTCTCCTTTGCTTTATATTATTATACGTAGAGTTTCAGTCTTTTTTTTTAAATGAAACAAAGTAAGATAACTCACCAATAATTGTGTACTTTAAATTATTTTTTATAAAATTTCTAGGAAATTCAGCTTAAATCATTAAGGAATTAAAGATAAAACATGGTCAGAATGTTTATTTCATACCTTGATAAACAAAAATCAGTGCTTTGTTTATTCTTATTTATTATTTAGGTGAAAAATACCTAACATTTGGAGGAATACTTTTCATGGTGTGACATAAACATTTTGGATTTAAACACAGAATTAGAGTTTTTTTAATATTCTAGTAATAGCTCCAAAACCATCACGGGTACTTTCATTAGATTTTATCCTTCTTATCCTTTTTATAACTAGTTCATATCATCCTTTCCCAACAAAGTACACAAATTGCTTTCAAGTTCTTTTTTTCTCTAAAAATTTTCTTTGTTTATAAACTTACTTATGGTCAGTAAGACTTTTCAATAACTTTTAAAACCAAATAGCCAAAGCAAACACTAAAAGTTTGTAGCAAGTGATGTGTTTATGATTAATAGTATAAAAGTTAAAATCTGTGGTATTTTCTGTATGTATAAATGCTAAATATATTTTATTAGTACATGATAAACACTCAAACATTAAGCAGCTCTAGTTAAACAATTATGCAGACTATTTTTTTAAGATTTTATTTATTTATTTGACAGAGAGAGAGCACAAGCAGGGGGAACAGCAGGCAGAGGGAGAGGGAGAAGCAAGCTCCCCGCTGAGCAGGGAGCCCAACGTGGGGCTCGATCCCAGGACCCTGAGACCATGACCTGAGCTGAAGGCAGACACTTAACATAATTTTGCAATTAGGCAAACTATTAAAAATGTATTTAGCAGTTGAATAATATAAACATTTTTAACAAAATACTGGCACATAACATCATATTATAATAGTAATATTATATCCGTACTATTTTTGATGCAATAAAAGTATATTGCAAGACTCTATATACTTCCACCAAAAACGTCAGTATTTATAACATTACCTGGAATTCAGCACTGTTTAGATTTTTTCTTTTGATGAAAAATTTTGCACACTGAAAGGCACAGTTTAGGGCAAACACATCCATCTTTCTTATCAAGATATAAAGCATTATGATAACCTAAGAAAGTTTTGTTTTGCTTTATCCTTGCAGGTCACTGCTTTTCTTATAACCCCCAGAGGCAAACCACTGTTCTGATATTTCCCACCACAACATAGATTGGATTTACCTGCTCCCGTCATACAAATGGAATCTAATAATATGCACTTCTATGTGTAAGGCATTTTTTACTCAGCAGAGTGCTGAAATTCATCATATGGAGGCATGTATCAGCACTGTCGCTGAATAGCATTCTCTTACGAATACACAGAATTTCTTTATATTTTCACCTTTTTATGAACTGCCTAGATTTAGGCAGTTTTGTGTTTAATTATTGTAAATAAAGTTGCTCTGAATGATTTTATACAGTGTTTTTGTGCATGGTTAGACCTATCTAATGCATCGCTATAATACATATTATAGACATATAATCATATATATATTATTTTTCTTTGATAAACACAGAAGATAGTGATTTCTGTGTTATAGGCATATCTTTACTTTTATAGGAAACTGCCAGAAATTTTTCTCAAGTGACTTTATATTCTCACCACAAATGTCTAAGAGTTCTGGTTGTTCTGCATCCTCACTAATATTTGGTCTCAACAATCTGTTTTCATTTAAGTCATTCTGATGATTATCATGCAGAATTTTTAGTTACTGTTTTTGATGTTTTATTTATTCTTTTAAAATCTTGTTTCTTTGGTAATCAGTTTTGCACTAAATACCAAGTCTTCTTCATATTCTAGCTCTTAATTGACAAACTTCCCATAAGTTGACTTACTGTAAAATATTGATATCCATTAGCTTTATTTAAAAAATGTATGAGTTCTGCAATCAACATATTAATGTTATATTTCATGATAAAAAGTAAAGCCAAAATCTTTAAAAATAAAGAATATAAACAATACAACAGAAAAAGTGTTTTTTGGATAGAATTAGTAAAAAGAAACTTCAATAATCAGCCAAGACTTAGATTAAAAAACTGTTTTTAAGAATTTTCTTTTGCTATTTTTTAAGGGACTGCTAAAAGCTTTTGGGTACTCAATTTGGACCAATTCTGGCAAGCGAAAAAATTAAAGCTGGAAAATGTGCTATTCACAATAAAAGACATTATGAGTAGGTATGATGTAATGAAGTTTATTAGCCTCTCAGTCCTTTGATCAGGACAAAGTTCTATGAAAAACAGTAGTACTCCAGAGATATATTTATCCTATATTACTAATATTGTTTTCAGTTTGTTTCTTTTATAATATTCAAGAAACATAACCTTGGAAAATCATTCTTAAATGGTAATATTATGTCATGTACCTGAACAAATTGCTGCAGAATTTGTCCACAGACAAATCTTTACAATATGGTTGAGAACAGATTTTATTACTGTAGCGAATGGCTTCTGGACCAGAAAATGTGAACCTTGCTTTTAAATCTTTTATAATGCTCTCTTTCTTGCTCCTACAGCTAGGGTTTGCTCATTCTTTTCTTAAAATGCTGTTCCCTTTATTGACTCAGAAATTACTATTAGATATCACTTATGCTACCTAACTGTACATCATAATGCCCATTAAACTATGTGCCTATGAACGTATGGAAATGATACTAAATAATTCTGGGCACAGAGGCTCAGTGCACCCATGCATCAGTACAAGTAATAAAATGTTTTACTGACTAGGGATGTGATACTTTAAGACAGGGTTACAAAAAGTCCCCAGTGCCTTCTTTAAGAGAATATGTCAAATGATTTCATTGGATATTATTCCCATGTAAACTAACAAAAATGAGAGATGTACCTAAACTATCCTTTCTCTTACTAATACGTCAACTGAAGACAACCACTTGAGTTTAAGAATTTGCTATGACACTAATTGTGTCCTTCTATCTTTCTCAAGGAGGGACACAGCTGGGTGCAGGACATAACTGCAAATACAGGATGACTATTATAAACCATGAGAGCATAATTATTTGGTTTATAGCATAAGAACTCTCCAGTAGGCTACCATTACAGATTAGTGAAGAACACTAAAATCAACAAAGAGCTGATGAATATGCAATCCATAAAATTTGAGAACTAAACACTAAAGTATTGTTTTCTAATTCTTATGTAACATTGCTTTAATAAGTCAGTATTGCGAAAGAAAAATAAGTCAATATTGCAAAACTGGTGAAAATTTTTACAACAAAAAAATTTGTCTAAATTAACAGATTCTAGGGACACCTGGGTGGCTCAGTCAGTTAAGCGTCTGCCTTCAGCTCGGGTCATGATCCCAGGGTCCTGGGATTGAGTCCCGCATCGGGCTCCCCGCTCTGCGGGGAGACTGCTTCTCCCTCTGCCTCTGCCTCTCTCTCTCTCTATCTCTCATGAATAAATAAGTAAAATCTAAAAAAATAAAAAAATAAAAATAAATTAACAGATTCTATCTACATGGATATTTATCAGCCCCCATGATCAGAAGGACTCTTTAAAAATGCACTCTAAATGTTTTATCCTAATTTGAGGGATAACATTGCTTAATATCACCTACAATTTTGTTGTAATTCTTCATAAATATTACCTCATTTCTTAGCCTTAGTGGATATTGGTAAATACAGGCAATAGAAAATTGTAAAAATAATTTAAAGCCATTAATTATCAAAGTGGTTACTTTGGTAATCATTTGGGTTCTCCAAGTACATGGTAAAATTTTTCTTTCCTACCACTTTAAGGTGAATGTGAGTATATGACTTGCTTTGGTCAATGAAGCATGATGGGAAATGATGTGCACCACCTCCAAATAGAGGTGTGAAGATCCAAGAAGGGGCTTTCCGAAATCTCCTTCCTACTACCCCAGTGCCTTGCAATGCTCTGGATGTGATCCCTCTTTCATTCTAGGCCCTGAAGGGAGGCATGGGGTTTAATGGAGACCCTAGCCAATCCAAGATGTCCATAAAGCACAAGCAAGAAATAAGCCTTTACTGGGGAGTCATTTGCTGCTACAGCATAACCTAAACTATCTTGACCACTATCACTTTTGCGAGCTGCCATAACAAAACATAACAAACATGGCATTGTCTTAGAGGTCGATTGGAAGTGAAAAAGGAACAGTTGCTGCAGATGGAATGCTGGTGATCCATCATGTACAGTAGACAAGGATTTGGAAAACCATCACCTCCCTTAACTTGGGAAGGTAGCCACATATCTAAACAATCCATAGCTCTAGGGAAAGTGATTGCAAAGTAGAATGTTAATTCTGTGTGTTCACTGGTAGGGCTGCATTTGGAAAATGCAGTATAAACAGAGGCAATCTAAGCAAGGACAGTGGAATTTAACAGCAGGAATGAAAGAGAATAAAGTGCAGAAATATAGGGATTGTCAGGGTTAGAAGTGGCAAACGTTCCTCAATCCCAAATGATAAATGATAAAACTGAAAAGGTACTTGAGAGTTAAGGCCAATTACAACTCAACCTTGTGGTAAATAGCAGATCGATGCAATAGTCATCTGACCTATTGTTAAAATATCTAAATAAATTAAGATGCCTCGAGGCAGAGACATTTATGCTTGTGGCACCCAGTAAATCCTTTGAATCTAAGAACTGGCTCAGAGAAAGCCTCAATATGGGACTCTTAAATCTAAGTCTCTCAAAGTCAAGGTATCTACAATTAATTTGTGATAAAAGGCATAAGAAGAAGAAAGCGATATATGTAGCAAATCTAAGAACTGTCTAGAAATAGCTGTGGATGTAGCGGTTAGCTCATGGAGGTCAACAGAAATAAAATAGATAAGAAGCCAAGTAAGTTTTAATTGATTTGCACAAAGAAATTAAATAAATTACCCACAGGCCATCACTCAGACTAAGATTCTGAATCTCCAACTCTCAATGATAATGAAGTAGTCTGAGAAAACCGATGACTTCAAGGAAAAAAAATATATAGTCTAATGGCCATAACATACAGACAAGGAGAATAAGGGAAAATGAAGTATCTTGTGGTACAGAGAGAGTCGGGGAACAGCGATGGTCTCTGACCTTGATGATGCCCAGTGGGATCCAGAATCACTAAGCTCTCTCATGCCATATCTTCCTCAGTGTGTGTGTTGGTGGGGGCACCTACCTCAGTTCCACCATTTTATATTGGGTGTATATGGCATCTGATTTTTCATTTTTAGCTCATGGATTTTTAGATGGAAGCTAGCCACGTGATGAATAGATGATGAAAATATCAGCCATTACTCAAGCTCTTGAACTTGTAGGTGGACCCAGTGATGAATGGACTTCGTGTATCATCTGTCACAGGGTGAGCAGATTTGGCATATAGGGAAGAGGAGATACTGAATATTTAGTGACAAGAAAGTCAGCCTGCGGTCATCATTAGTGTTCCACTAATGTCCCAGTTCCCCTCCAGGCACAGATGACCTCCCCTACCACTTGAAAGGTGAAAGAGGCCACTTAAGTTGTATATTAATATGGAGGAATTTGCATATGCCTATTTCAAATGCAAGTTTTAATAACCTTTGTGCATTCCTTATATTTTCTTTCCCTCCTTTCTGCTCCCTTTTTCCTTCTGCAGTGGTCCCCATGGTGGCTGCTCTTCAGCTGAAGTTCAAGAATGAAGACACTATGGAAACATACGCTTCAGTAAATCTGAGAGGCACAGGGAGCATGAATGAGAAGTAAACCCATGTTGTTTTAGATCATTAAAATTTGAAGGGTCTTTGTTACTAGAGCATGATCTAGATTATCCTGCTTGACACATTTTACACTGTTGATTTGATGTGAAACAACTGTAAAGTGCTCATAAATTTTATATCAGGGGACTATTCTGCTAGCTGTTGCGATCTTTAGAATATCCTCATTCAATTGGAATAGGTTCAACACAAACAGCCTTTTAGATACTTGAGGAAGAATAGATGGAATATTGAAACTAAAGGAAATTTGGGAAGTATTTGACTACCAGATTGGTAATAACTTTTTTTTTATAGATTTTATTTATTTATTTGACAGAGGGAGACACAGCGAGAGAAGGAACACAAGCAGAGGGAGTGGGAGAGGGAGAAGCAGGCTTCCCACCGAGCAGGGAGCCCGATGCGGGGCTCAATCCCAGGAGCCTGGGATCGTGACCTGAGCTGAAGGCAGACACTTAACGACTGACCCACCCAGGCACCCCCAGATTGGTAATAACTTACTAAGCATGTTCTCAGTGACAGAAAAAACAAGACTGATTTATTTTGCTATGTAAGTATTAAAAAAGTTTTACTCCTACATGTAAATGACAAGAAAAATATGACAGGCAAGTATTTGTAACATATACAATGAAGGGTTAATACTTTATTAGTGCAAACAAGATAAACACTGGGAGCAAAACTAAAATAACAATTCAGAAAAGACAAAAAGGTGAAATGTGAATATTAAAGGCTGGGTTAATAAGTAATCATAGAAATCCAATGAAAACAATGAAATTCCATAGTTATATTTCAAAAAATCATATTTAAAATCTTGTAATTTTATTTCTAGAAATATATCCCTAAAGAATAACCATAAACTTAATAAACCCCACATTTGTGCAAAAAGATGTTCATCATTTGTACATTAACAGTTTTAAACAACTAAAAACAATGTAAAAGTCCAAAAGAATTGAATTCCTGAGTAATTTACATTGTGTCTTCTTAAGGGCTCGTGCAGTTCTTAAATTGTGTCTGTAAGAATTTCAAGAAAATGTGAAAACTCTCATATAATCTTTCAATACAAGCAGAATAGATAATTAACCACAAAATATGAAAGTCATAAGTATATTTTATCCTTGGAATGAGGATTATAAATAACTTGAATTTTATTTTTATACTCAGTATTAACCTTGAATTAGTTTCTTAGAATAGAAAATAGAAACAAAAACCCATTAACTCTTTTGAAAAAAGGAAGGAATGGAAAAAAGGGAATATTGTTAGTTTAATGGAAAATCAAAATATGTGGCTCTTTTTAATTGTAAATACGAGTCACTGACAGTAAGCAAATAGTAAAATATGCATGTGCTAAAAAATACTAGCAGAAGTATGGGAAAAGTACATCCTGAAGACCAGCTGTATTCAGAGACATCCTTCTGCAAACTTCTGAATCACATATATTAGGAAAAGTTACTTTGCCACCATGGTCATTTCCTCGAGTGAACTTTAATGTTCTTTCTGAAAAATAAATATACTTCCTTAAAAGTATCTGTACACCTAATTTAAATGTTCTAAACACTCTTCATTTAATTTACATGTAATTTGAAGTGGGAAGGAATGATAAAAGCTTTTTAAAAAAATATTAACTTCATTTTGCATCACTCAATTTTAATAAATTAGTACATAATCCAATGAACACAGGATAGTTAGAATCTTGTGTTGATCATACTTAACATATATATCGCATCAATATAAAAATGAACCTAATTAGGAAAGGAATCAAATAAGTGTCAAGATCACTATTTATGTCAATTGTTTCCTATAAAAATCAATGAAGATTAATTTGAAAGGAGCATCATAGTTATCTAATTCCACTAAATGTGAACCAAGCTGACAAAAGGAAGCATTTTATTTACAGTAAAAAAAAAGTGTAGTAATCAAACAGCATTTACTTCTGGAGTTTCAAGTTTTTTTAGATACTTTTGCAAAACATGGTATATAATCTTACTGTACTGGTTTAAGATTTGCATTAAAAATAACTGAATAGCTATTACATTAATAAATCTTTGGGGAAGTATCTTCTCACCAGTTATTTTACAATGTTACCACATTTTTATTTTCTTTAATTAGAAATGACCTTAGAGGTCACAAGATGAGACTAAGGAACTGAGGCTAAATTATTTGTCAAGAGCTACATTGCAAATTAAAATCCAAGCTGGGTGTGGAATTCAGACACATTGTAGTTTGTTCAATCTACAAATTCACTAACATAATTTTTTAAAGAAGAAAACAGTATGATTTTCCCAGTTTGATGAGTAATCATGGATTTTTCCAGAGCTGTGCAGTGCTTGTAACGTTATAATGTTAATAATGTTTTTAATAATGTTTGTTGGTCTTTAACAATGTGTGTTGGTCTTTAATAATGCTTGTTGAAGTGAGTTAAACTGAACTGCTCTAAAATCTATGTCAGTATTCAGAATAATTTCTTTTCGAATCATTATGAAGGTAATGTTCTTGATTTCAGTAGATAAGAATAAAATTTACTTTTCTGCATGGAAATGCAGGTGTTCAGTGCCTGTAGCATCAACAAAATTACATCAAACATCAATTAATTTGAAAAAAAATGTACAAATCTATTAGAAAAGAATGATTGGCCAATATTTAAGAAAAAAATGAAAATTGTATTCTCATATTAAACTTTTTGGTAAACTTTGTCCTGTTCCAGGGGGGCGGAGCAAGATGGCAGAGGAGTAGGAGACCTGGATTTCGTCTCCTCTCAGGAATTCAGCTGGATGGGGATCAGACCATTCTGAACACCTACAAACCCAACAGGAGATCGAAGAAAGGAATAGCAACAACTCTCTGAACAGAAAAGCGACCACTTTCTGGAAGGTAGGACGTGCGGAGAAGTGAACCCGAGGTGATATTCGGGAGGATAGACGGCGGGGGAGGGGCCTCCGTCGGCCGCTTCTGGCAAGTGATAGAGCCGCGGAGACAAAATCGGAACTTTTAAAAGTCTGCTCCGCCGAGGGACGTCACTCTGGTGGCTGAGCGGGGGGTGGAACCCTCCGGGACAGTGTGGTCTCAGGACCCTGGGGGTCACAGAAAGACCAGGGGTGCCTGAGTGTGGCAGAGCTCCCAGGTATCGGAGCGGAAAGCCGGCTGCAGAGGCGGAGCCCAGGCGCGGGCTCTCAGCTCGGGGTGGCCATTGACCGTGATCCGCGGCCCAGTCGGGCCCCTGCTCCTCCAGCAGGGACCCAACAAGCGGCAGATCCAGGGAGACTCCCCTTCCTCCCCCGGGAGGAGCCGCGCGGGAGGGCACCGCAGGGATCTGCTGGGTTTGGAGACTCCACCCGGGGTCCGGTGCCAGAGATAGAAACGCGCTCAGTCACAGCCCGGTTGAGCACGGAGTGCGGCCGGAGACCGGGGAGACGGGAGTGACTGACGGCTTTTCTCTGGGGGCTCACTGAGGAGCGGGGCCCTGAAAATGGAGGCCGCCATTTTCACTCTCCGCCTCCAAAGCTGTAGGGAAAGCTCACAGGGAACAAAAGCCCCGGAGAGCAAACCCAAGCAGATTACTTAGCCCAGACCGGGCAAGGGCAGGGCAATTCTGCCTCCGGCAAAGACATTTGGAAACCAAGGCAACAGGCCCCTCCGCAGAAGATCAGCGAGACCAGCCGGCCAAGACCAAGTTTACCGATCAATGAGAACGGCAGAACTCCAGCGCTAGGGGACTACTGCACATAGAATTCACGGCTTTTTTACCATGATTCTTTAGTCTTCCAAAGTTAATTTTTTAACTGTCTTTTTTCTTTTTTTTTTTTTTGAATTTTTCTTTTTCCCTTTTTCAACCAACATCTTATCAATCCCTTTTTTTAAAAAACATTTTTATTTTTCATTTTTAGAGTCATATTCTATCCCTTCATAGTAGTTACCCGTATTTTTGGCATATATATATAAGTTGTTCTCTCTTTAAAACTTTGAGATAGTTTCCTCTAACAGATTAAAATATGCCGTAAATCTCTAGTATATGGTTTTTTCTACTCCCCTGCCTGATCACACTCTCTCCCTTTTTCTTTTTTCTTTTTTTAAATCCTCTTTCTTTTTTCAAACAACTTCTTATGAATTCCTTTTAAAAATTTTTTTTAAATTTCCATCTTTACAGTCATATTCCCTCCCTTCATCATATCAACCCTTATTTTTGTACATATATAAGTTTTTCTTTCTTTAAAATTTTGGGAGGCACTTTCTTATAACAGACCAAAATACACCCAAAATCTAGTGTGTGGCACTGATCTATATACCAGCCTGATCATATTTGATCACATTCTGGTTTTTTGTTGTTGTTGTTTTGTTTTGTTTGTTTTTGTTTGTTTTTATCTTTATTTCTTTTTCTTTTTTTTCTTTTTCTTTTTTCTCTCTTTCCATTTCTTTTTCCACTGCTTCAGGGCTTTTCTGATTTGTTTAGAGTATATTATCGGGGATGTGGTTACTCTGCTAGCATTTTGTTCTCTCATTAATCTATCCTCCTCTGCACAAAATGACAAGACGGAAAAAATCACTTCAACAAAAAGAACAAGAGGTAGTACCGACTGCCAGGGACCTACTCAATATGGACATTAGCACGATGTCAGATCTAGAGTTCAGAATCATCACTTTAAAGCTACTAGCTGGGCTTGAAAAAAATATGGAAGTTATTAGAGAAACCCTTTCTGGAGAAGTAAAAGAACTAAAATCTAACCAAGTAGAAATCAAAGAGGCTATTAATGAGGTGCAATCAAATATGGGGGCGCTAACTGCTAGGATAAATGAGGCAGAAGAGAGAATCAGTAATATAGAAGAACAAATGATGGAAAATAAAGAAGCTGAGAAAAAGAGAGATAAACAACTACTGGATCACAAGGGCAGAATTCGAGAGATAAGCGATACCATAAGATGAAACAACAATAGAATAATTGGGATCCCAGAAGAAGAAGAAAGAGAGAGAGGGGCAGAAGGTATAATGGAGCAAATTATAGTGGAGAACTTCCCCAATTTGGAGAAGGAAACAGGCATGAAAATCCAGGAGGCACAGAGAACCCCTCTAAAATCAACAAAAATAGGTCAACACCCCGACATCTAATAGTAAAACTTATGAGTCTCATAGACAAAGAGAAAATCCTGAAAGCAGCTCGGGAGAAGAGATATGTAACCTACAAGGGTAGAAACATTAGATTGGCAACAGACCTACCCACAGAGACCTGGCAGGCCAGAAAGGACTGGTAGGATATCTTCAGAGCACTAAATGAGAAAAATATGCAGCCAAGAATACTCTATCCAGCTAGGCTGTCATTGAAAATGGAAGGAGAGATAAAAAGCTTCCAGGACAAACAAAAACTAAAGGAATTTGCAAACACAAAACCAAACCTACAAGAAATCTTGAAAGGGGTCCTCTAAGCAAAGAGAGACTCTAAAAGCAACATAGACCAGAAAGGAACACAGACAATATACGGTAACAGTCACCTTACAGGCAATACAATGGCACTAAATTCCTGTCTTTCAATAGTTACCCTGAATGTAAATGGGCTCAATGCCCCAATCAAAAGACACAGGCTATCAGACTGGATTAAAAAAACAAGACCCATTGATATACTGACTGTAAGAGACTCATTTTAGACCCAAAGACACCCCCAGATTGCAAGTGAGAGGGTGCAAAACCATTTACCATGCTAATGGACACCAAAAGAAAGCTGGGGTGACAATCCTTATATCAGACAAATTAGATTTTAAACCAAAGACTGTAATAAGAGATGAAGAAGGACACTATATCCTACTTAAAGGGTCTATCCAACAAGAAGATCTAACAATTGTAAATATCTATGCCCCTAACATGGGAGCAGCCAATTATATAAGGCAATTAATAACAAAAGCAAAGAAACACATAGACAACAATACAATAATAGTGGGGGACTTTAACACCCCCCTCACTGAAATGGACAGATCGTCTAAGCAAAAGTTCAAAAAGGAAATAAAGACTTTAAAGGACACACTGGACCAAATGGACTTCACGGACATATTCAGAACATTCCATCCCAAAGCAACAGAATACACATTCTTCTCTAGTCCCCATGGAACATTCTCCAGAATAGATCATATCCTAGGTCATAAATCAGGTCTCAACCGGTACCAGAAGATGGGGATCATTCCCTGCCTATTTTCAGACCACAGTGCTTTGAAACTAGAACTCAATCACAAGAGGGAAGTCAGAAAGAACTCAAATACATGGAGGCTAAAGAGCATCCTACTGAAGAATGAATGGGTCAACCAGGAAATTAAAGAATTAAAAAAAGACATGGAAACCAATGAAAATGAAAACACAACTATTCAAAATCTTTGGGATGCAGCAAAGGCAGTCCTAAGAGGAAAGTATATAGCAATACAAGCCTTTCTCAAGAAACAAGAAAGGTCTCAAGTACGCAACCTAACCCTACACCTAAAGGAGCTGGAGAAAGAACAGCAAATAAAGCCTAAACTCAGCAGGAGAAGAGAAATAATAAAGATCAGAGCAGAAATCAATGAAATAGAAACTAAAAGAACAGTAGAACAGATCAACGAAACTGGAACTGGTTCATTGAAAGAATTAACAAGATTGATAAACCCCTGGCCAGACTTATCAAAAAGAGAAGAGAAATGACCCAAATCAACAAAATCATGAATGAAAGAGGAGAGATCACAACCAACACCAAAGAAATACAAACAATTATAAGAACATATTATGAGCAACTCTATGCCAGCAAATTAGATAACCTGGTAGAAATGGATGCATTCCTAGACATGTATCAACTACCAAAACTGAACCAGGATGAAATAGAAAACCTGAACAGACCTAGAACCACTAAGGAAATTGAAGCAGTCATCAAAAATCTCCCAACAAACAAAAGCCCAGGGCCAGATGGCTTCCCAGGGGAATTCTACCAAACATTTCAAGAAGAATTAATACCTATTCTTCTGAAACTGTTCCAAAAAATAGAAATGGAAGGAAAACTTCCAAACTCCTTTTATGAGGCCAGCATTACCTTGATCCCCAAACCAGACAAAGACCCCATCAAAAAGGAGAATTACAGACCAATATCCCTGATGAACATGGATGCAAAAATTCTCACCAAAATACTAGCCAATAGGATCCAACAGTACATTAAAAGGATTATTCACCACAACCAAGTGGGATTTATCCCTGGGCTGCAAAGTTGGTTCAACATCCGCAAATCAATCAATGTGATACAATACATTAATAAAAGAAAGACCAAGAACCATATGATCCTCTCAATAGATGCAGAAAAAGCTTTTGACAAAGTACAGCATCCTTTCTTGATCAAAACTCTTCAGAGTATAGGCATAGAGGGTACATACCTCAATATCATAAAAGCCATCTATGAAAAACCTACAGCGAATATCATTCTCAATGGGGAAAAACTGAGAGCTTTCCCCCTAAGGTCAGGAACATGGCAGGGATGTCCACTATCACCACTGCTACTCAACATAGTATTGGAAGTCCTAGCCACAGCAATCAGACAACAAAAAGAAATCAAAGGCATCCAAATTGGCAAAGAAGAAGTCAAACTCTCACTCTTTGCAGATGATATGATACTTTATGTGGAAAACCCCAAAGACTCCACCCCAAAACTGCTAGAACTCATACAGGAATTCAGTAAAGTGGCAGGATATAAAATCAATGCACAGAAATCAGTGGCATTCCTATACACCAACAACAAGACAGAAGAAAGAGAAATTAAGGAGTCGATCCCATTTACAATTGCACGAAAAACCATAAGATACCTAGGAATAAATCTAACCAAAGAGGCAAAGGAGCTGTACTCAGAAAACTATAAAATACTCATGAAAGAAATTGAGGAAGACACAAAGAAATGGAAAAACGTTCCATGCTCATGGATTGGAAGAACAAATATTGTTAAAATGTCAATGCTACCTAGAGCAATCTACACATTCAATGCAATCCCCATCAAAATACCATCCACTTTTTTCAAAGAATGGAACAAATCATCCTAAAATTTGTATGGCACCATAAAAGACCCCGCATAGCCAGAGGAATGTTGAAAAAGAAAAGCAAAGCTGGCAGCATCACAATTCCGGACTTCAAGCTCTATTACAAAGCTGTCATCATCAAGACAGTATGGTCCTGGCACAAAAACAGACACATAGATCAATGGAACAGAATAGAGAGCCCAGAAACGGACACTCAACTCTATGGTCAACTCATCTTCGACAAAGCAGGAAAGAATGTCCAATGGAAAAAAGACAGTCTCTTCAACAAATGGTGTTGGGAAAATTGGATTGCCACATGCAGAAGAATGAAACTGGACCATTTCCTTACACCACACACAAAAATAGACTCCAAATGGTTGAAAGACCTCAATGTGAGACAGGAGTCTATCAAAATCCTAAAGGAGAACACAGGCAGCAACCTCTTTGACCTCAGCTGAAGCAACTTCTTCCTAGAATCATCGCCAAAGGCAAGGGAAGCAAGGGCAAAAATGAACTATTGGGACTTCATCAAGATAAAAAGCTTTTGCACAGCAAAGGAAACAGTCAACAAAACCAAAAGACAACCGACAGAATGGGAGAAGATATTTGCAAATGACATATCAGATAAAGGGCTAGTATCCAAAATCTATAAAGAACTCATCAAACTCAACACCCAAAGAACAAAGAATCCAATCAAGAAATGGGCAGAAGACATGAACAGACATTTTTCCAAAGAAGACATCCAAATGGCCAACAGACACATGAAAAAGTGCTCAATATCGCTCGGTATCAGGGAAATCCAAATCAAAACCTCAATGAGATACCACCTCACACCAGTCAGAATGGCTAAAATTAACAAGTCAGGAAACGACAGATGTTGTCGGGCATGCGGAGAAAGGGGAACCCTCCTACACTGTTGGTGGGAATGCAAGCTGGTGCAGCCACTCTGGAAAACAGTATGGAGGTTCCTCAAAAAGTTGAAAATAGATCTACCATATGATCCAGCAATTGCACTACTGGGTATTTACCCCAAAGATACAAAAGTAGGGATCCGAAAGGGTACGTGCACCCCTATGTTTATAGCAGCAATGTCCACAATAGCCAAACTGTGGAAAGAGCCAAGATGTCCATCGACAGATGAATGGATAAAGAAGAGGTGGTATATATACACAATGGAATATTATGCAGCTATCAAAAGGAATGAGATCTTGCCATTTGCAACGACGTGGATGGAACTGGAGGGTATTATGTTGAGCGAAATAAGTCAAACAGAGAAAGACATGTATCATATGACCTCACTGATATGAGGAATTCTTAATCGCAGGAAACAAACTGAGGGTTGCTGGAGTGGGGGGTGGGTTGGGAGGGATGGGTGACTGGGTTATAGATACTGGGGACGGTTGTACTAAGGTAAGTGCTGTGAATTGTGCAAGACTGTTAAATCTCAGATCTGTACCTCTGAAACAAATAATGCAATATATGTTAAGGAAAAAAAAAAGAAGAAGAAGAAGAAGAAGGTAGGAGGAGGGGAAGAATGAAGCGGGGGAAATCGGAGGGGTAGACGAATCATGAGAGACGATAGACTCTGAAAAACAAACTGAAGGTTCTAGAGGGGAGGGGTTTGGGAGGATGGGTTAGCCTGGTGATGGGTATTGAGGAGGGCACATTCTGCATGGAGCACTGGGTGTTATGCACAATGACTCATGGAACAGTACATCTAAAACTAATGATGTAATGTATGGGGATTAACATAAGAATAAAAAATAAATGTATAAAAAAGAAAAAAAGAAAAAGAAAAACTTTGTCCTGTTCCATTGTAATATTTTATTGGCACAAATATGCATATGTCTACAAGCCAAGTCATCATTTTAAAATATCATTTTATCATGAAAAAATACCAAATTAACTTTTAATCTGGATGTTAATGATACTCATTTTGTTAATGAAAAGCAGGATCTAATTCACTACTGTGAATGATATTTGCTGATTTGATTAAACTCTCATCTTTCCATAAATAACTGAAACCAGTATACATAAAACCACAGGCTGTCTCTACATATATATTGACTAAAGAGAGTAATGAAAATGATATATTTTCTGAGATATCCATAATTATTCTGTTCTTGAGTATTTTTATAATATTTATTTTCTGGATAACACCAAAACCAAGCCTCTCTTCCACTGAGAATGTATAGATAGGCAGTCTACATGATTATTAAACATGTGAACATTAAAAGAAACTACATTATTGGATCTGAGTCCTAATTTTGCCATTATTGACTCTGTGATGTTTCCAAGTCAATTAATTTTTTAAAGTTCCCTTTTCTTCATCTATTAAAATGGGAATTATAATAGTCATGGAGGTGTAATGATTCAGTGAGGGAATACACTCAAATACTTAGCAACATTTCTGGCATAAAATAAATTCTCGATTCTCAATAAATTTTCATCAGTTATATTTCAAAAGTGGCATTCATAAAATTGCATTATATACCAGAAGAATGATAACAGTTTAAAAATCTTATTGGCTAAAGAGGGGAAAAAAGTGACTAATCATCTATAAGATGGAAAGAACAAGTGGCGGGGGGGAAGGTAATTCCGTGCTTTATGAGTGGCAATAGAAAGCAAGTCAAGTGTTACAGTTCACTTGGCTTAAGCTACTTTTTCACATTTTCTTCAGCCTTTGCCTTCTCACAAACATAGTTATATAACACTTATCTATATTTAAAATTAATTTTTCTGCACTTTCCACCCATCTCCCTGCAAGTTTATCTCCTGTATCACCTATCCTGTTCGCAGGCACCATCCGATGGCCCCATCAAATTTAACTGCATTTGTATCTAATAATCTCCCGGATCCCAGGCTGACACCTAAATTCCCAAACAAAAGCAATTGTATACAGAAGAAGAGGAAAAGAATGCGCATAACCGACATTTTAAAACCCATTAACTCAAGTCTGAGTATATAAAGTTGTGTCATTTTTTTTTTTAGTTTTTAAAGTTTATCTATCTCACCTTTTGGGAATGAGAATGTATTTGTGATTCTGGGTTGGAACTGGTGCCACAATTTCCAAAAAAAATTCTGCGTTCAGAGATGTGACATGCACGACGTGAACCATCCTAGGAATTCCAGCAAATCTGTGTTTAAGGGTGTAAGATGTACCACCATCCAGCGCCTTGCCTAGAGTGGGTGCCAAGTCAGCACAGGACTTGCTTGCTGAGTCTTCACGCAGACTCAGGCAGCAGGATCAAAGGAGCAGAATTTGCTATGGCTGTGTCAGCCAGAATGCGGCAGCTCTCTTCAGTGAAGAAAATCATGTTTTCGTAGTTCTCAAAAATAGCCATAATTTATAAAGAATGACAACTAAGTTATTTTGTTTGACAATTATAATTTTCCAGATTCTACCCATGATCTAATGCAAAAATAATTCATCATGGGTATGTAAGATATTTATTTAAGATATGTTTATAGTTAGCAAAAATTAGAGGGCAGAAAAAGGTAAAGCATGGACTGTGTGGAAACTTTTCTATGATACATAGTTATGATTGCCTCCCATCATGAAGGAAAAGCAATCCACTAGTGAGTATTTGGCTTAACATGTACAATTAACCAGAGATAAATTTGTACTGGTCTTCCATGCTAGCCAGAAAAAAAAAATACATTTTGGTTTATATTATTATATACCTCTAATTACTAAAGGAGATTATGCGTATGCATCAATTTCCCCACATGGATTTTAGGAAGAAAAGAGCCTCCAAGAAGGTAAGTCACTATTCTTAATGTACCAGCCTTGGAGATGAACTGCCTGGAGTGGGAGTAGTGGGGTCTAGGATGTGATGGTGTGGGAAGTAGTACGAGTTCAGTGCAGCAGCTGTAATACACAAACTGGGGTTTAGATGATGCTGTGAAACCCACCAACGATCCCGTGATATTACCAGGTTAAATAATTTGCCCAAGAAGACACAGATAGGAAGTGTTAGAGAAGGGACATGAATTAGCAGGGCGTGACCAGGGGCAATCTGGATTTAGAGATGCAGTATCACCCCCTCGTAGTGAGAATACCCTGCCCCACTTTTAGACAGGATAGGCAACCCATAGGGGTGCCTGAGGGGCTCAGTTCATTAAGCATCTGCCTTTGGCTCAGGTCATGATCCCGGGGTCCTGGGAAGAAGCACCGCATCAGCTCCCTGCTCGGCAGGGAGCCTGCTTCTCCCTCTCCCTCTGCCTGCTACTCTCCCTGCTTATGCTCTCTCTCTGTCAAATAAATTTAAAAAAAAAAAAAAAAAAGTATGTTTTAACAAAAAAGGATAGGCAATTCATGATACTTCTTTTTACTTTTTACAATTTTGGCCTTTTCCCCTTTCACACTGGTCAATGAATAGCCTGAATTATTATTTACATAAATTGGTACTAAGTAGGCTCCATGTGTTCAATGCCAACAGGTGGCTTAGGGACAAGTGAAGTAGGCTGGCTCAGAAAGTATTCTACAATAGCGACTAAGATGCAATTCAATTCTTTCCCCCAAATAACAGTGTTGATTGAAAACCTGCCACTGCTCCGTTTTTAGAATATATGCTCTAAACTTTTTTCTGCCCTTTAGCCTACCATACAAGGCCACATGTGAACTACAAAAGAAAGCACCTTCTATATAGCAGTAAGCAGGCACTTAGAAACTCAGTGAAAGATCATACGGTTTCCTAGTGGACAAAGTGCTTAACTCCATTAGTGCCATAGGCTGATTAAATCACCCACATTACATTTCAACGGTGTTTCAGCCAATTAAGCCAGCTCAATTCATCTCTGCTTTCTGGGGTCATAAAGACATTAGAAACAAATTTACGATCCGACCTGTTAGTGAAATGACTTGTGGAGTTGTTTTTAAATCAGAGTGGCTAAATTAATAATTTTAAAAAAAAGTTTAAAATGACCTGAAATGGGTATTTTTTAATATTCAAAGCCATCATGATATGGCCTTAATTACATTCAGAAAATGCTTTTTTCTTTATTTCTCTAAAGCAGACTTAGAAAGCAGTGAACTGAGCAAACCAACCAACTGGAACAAAGGAAGAAATAAGCTGAATTCATTTTCAGTCAGGTGACCCCATTGTGGAAGTATCTTCTCATAGGATTCAGTTCCCCTGAATGATAATTCCACCAAGCAGCTCACAGGAGAGGGTAGATTTGATCCCTAAAGTCACATGCATCTAGTAAATGCAGTTAAGCCAATTAGGTTGTGCAATTTCTAGAACCATGCAGATAACTGCTTCTGGTATCCCTGCCCCTCACGCATCAGGCCCACCACAGAGCACCGTCTATCATCAGAGGTTTGACCAAAATGAAAACAGAGAGCTGTCCAGGTATGGGTAAAATAAATTTATGTAAATTGACAGCAGACAATGCTGCGTGAATGCATACATTTCGATTTCATTATGCTGGAAAGAACTGTGAGGTTTTATTGTTCATAAGATGGTTTACAAAAAGTTGAGAGAGATTTTCTGTTGAAGGATCCTTAACTAATTTTGATAAGATACAAAATATATTTTTCTACCATAAACCACTATCAGAAATTTGAATATGGTTACAACTTGGATCAATCATTAGGGCACCTCTCCCTTATAAATAATCATTGGCTTCAAGAGCCATCCTTGGTGGTCTTAAAACCAATTTGTCTAGTAACTGGTTACAAAATAAGTTTGTCTGCTTATTATAAGAGACACTAGTATCAATAGTTGTTTACACAAAATGAGATTTGTTGTTATTTGGTTTTTCTATATATACTTTTTTTTTTTTTAATCCAACACTCCACAAATCATAGATGTAGGCTGGTATGTTGGCTCTATTTGAAAAATTTGTCCAAGGATCAATCCTCTTAGTGCTCCATCATTCCTATGTTGTTTCCCTCCAAGCCATTTCTTTCAAGATGACAAACCCAACAATTCTGAGTTTTAGCCAGCAGAAAAAGGAAAAGAGAAACAGAGAAGAACACTCCTTATGTTTAAGAAAACAATTAAGAAGATATGTATTTCACCTGCTTTATATGTCATTTGCATAACTTATTCATAGGAAAATGCCTCACTCCAAAGGCAGATGGAAAATGTTGCAGTTTCTGGCCAGCCCTGTACTCAGCTTAAACAGCTATTATTGTGGGGAAAAAAGGAAGAATAAATATTGGGACACAACTAGCAAACTGTGCTACAGATGGGAAGTATACAATCACCTTAAATAGGTAAGTAGCTAGAAAAGATGCTCCAGGATGTCAGAGAAAAAAAGATTTCACATCGTATAGTGTTTGAGGACTTTATTGCTATCTAGTCTCCAGTAATGAGGTGTTGAAAAGTGCATCTTCTAATAAAGCCGCAATCTGCAGTACTCCACAGACTAACCACCAACAAATGCAAACTGACACTTCTGAAATGGATTAATGTGCATATCAACAATCTCCTAATGGCTTTCATCCTTTTTATCACATTTGACCTTGCCTTTTGGAGGCATTTGATAAATGATTAATTATTCATTCTAGAACTTGATCCTTGAACAACTAAACTACTTCCCGGAAGCAAATATGGATGTGTATTAGAGCATCAGAACCAATCAATTATTCACTGATTGTATGCCTTGTATTTGCCTAGTGTGTGCCAATCTCTAAGTTAGGCAGTCTGGGAGATATAAAACTAATGGATACATGGTCTCTGACCTCAAAGGACTTAAAATTAGAATGAAACAAATACTAAACCGGATGTATGGTCTGGGGTTGTTATATCTGACTCTATTAGTGTCTATCTTCAGGGTCTTCCATTCAGCCCTGTGAGACTCGGCCGAATTACAACCTATATCGAGAGCATCTAGGAGGAGAGCTGATTCAAACAAACAAAAAAGTCTGAAAATAAGCAACAATGAAAAATTTGATGGTAGTGAGGGGGAAACGAAAAACGCCCCAGATCCAAATTTTAGAGTATAATTTTAATATACTGTTGTCATCATAGAGGAAGAGGTGAAAAAAACAAACACATAACTCAGATGTGAGCCCTCTGGAGGATTACTGTTGGATAGAAGAAGGAACAAAATGAGTAATTACAGGCTGGAAGTGCAAGGAGGGAAAAAGTGGAATAAGGGAAAGGAAAGCTGGAGGCAAAGATTTATATCTCAGAAAGGAGAACGGTGTGAGGCCACAAGTGTTGGTCAGACCGTCAGTTACAAATCAGAGGAATGAACGAAAAAGAAATCCTGTTTCGACTTTCTGAATATGGTAAGTTTTGACCCACCAAAGGGTGCATTCTCAATCCTGGAGATTGGTAAAACTTTGAAAGATTTGAGCCTAAGACTATCCTATTTCTTTCCTTTTCCTTTGAAGTTACTGGTGTTCTTTTACACATTTTTATATGGAATAATTATATGCACATAGCTTGGGATCTTGAGGAAGTGCTGAGAGTCTATTTTTGATAAGTTTTATCTTTGGTGACTGACTTATCAACAACAGCTGACCTCAACATTATATAGAAATATCATCTGACAGGGACACCTGGGTGGCTCAGTCAGTTAAGTGTCTGACTCTTGATTTTGACTCAGGTCATGATCTCAGGGTCATGAGATGGAGCCAGTGTTGGGCTCCATGCTCAGCAGGGAGTCTGCTTGAGATTCAGTCTCTCTCTCTCTCTCTCCCTCTGTCTCCCCCACGTGTGCATTCTCTCTCTCTCTCAAATAAATCTTTAAAAAAATATATCATGTGACAGAAAAAGCAAAAGGCAATTCTGCTAGGGGGTAGGTTTAGAGGGAACTTTATCATTTCCCTTTTGCTACTCCTCCTGAGTTGTTCCTTTTATGTATTGCTTTATATGTAATATTTGGTATGATTGCTGTATAGCTAGGGCAGTGAGTTTAGGATAAAGGTTGTTTGACCACATTCAGGTGTTGTGTGATGACTGACAACTGGGTGTTTGGAGGCAGATGTATTAGCTATCACAGAGATAGGGTCGGCCATTTGAGGGAGAAGAGCATAGGGTGAAGGACAATGTGGAAGATAGACATTAAATAAGGTAAAGGTGGTTAAGAATTTCATTGCAAAATAAGCTCACAATTTCTCCGTGTGTGCTAAACCCCAGGGTTATTTGGCCTATATTCTATGAAGTCCTTTGGACTTCTTTGAGTTCTCTTTTAGCCTGATAATAATGCCCCTAGATGGTAAAGTGACAAAGAAATAAAAAAAAAAAAACTTAAAAAGTCTTGTTTAAGCTTTAGGTTCACTAAGGAAATTGTCTTTTACTTACCAGTCCATCAAATTTTAATATTTCCTTTAAAGACATTTGAAAAATATATTTAGTCTCATTTTTAAATATTCAGTTAATTAAATGTCTTATACATTTATTTTTTAAAAATATTTTTAAAGATTTTATTTAAGAGAGCGACAGAGAGAGAGAGAGCTTGAGCGGGGGCAGGGGCAGAGGGAGAGGGAGAAGTAGACTCCCCACTGAGCAGGGAGCCCAATGCAGGGCTTGATCTCAGGCCCCCAGATCACAACCTGAGCTGAAAGCAGATGTCCAACCCCTGAGCCACCCAGGCACCCCATGCCTTATACATTTCTAAACTCCACTAACAGATTACCATGTTTTAGGAGGTATTGAACTACAGTAAATCAGCATACAAAACCTTCAAGGGCACTATTTTTAAGTCATAACATGTAAAAGGTGTGTTTGACTCATTAAAGAGAGAAACAGGGGCACCTGTGTGGCTCAGTCAGTTAAGCAGCTGCCTTTGGCTCAGATCATGATCTCAGGGTCATGGGATTGAGCCCCGAGTTGGGCTCCCTGCTCAGCAGGGAGCCTGATTCTCCCTTTTACTCTGCCTCTCCCCTCTGCTTGTTCTTTCTCTCAAATAAATAAATAAAATCTTTTTAAAAATTAAAAAAAAATAGAGAAACAGGATGATGAAGTTGGTTCAAAGTGTGCAGCATTCCTACATAAAGAAATAGACAATCCAAACAAACCTCTATCTATTAAAGAAGTGGAATGGGTAATTAATAACCTTGCAAAAGAGAAAGCACCAGGCCCAGATGGGTTCACTAGTGAATTCTACCAAATGTTCAAGGAAGAAAATAAACCATTTCTCTACAATCTCTTTAGAAGATAGAAATAGGTAATATTCCCTAACTCTTTTCATTAGGTCAGCATTACCCTAATAGCAAACCTGAACAAAGACATTTCAGGAAAACTATAAACCAATATCTCTCATGGACATAGATGCAAAAATACTTAACAAAATATTAGCAAAATCCAACAATGTATAAAAATAAGTATACACTATGACCAAGTGGGATTTATCACAAGTATGCAAGCTTGATTCAATATTACTAAGTCAATTAATGTAATCCATCACATCAACAGGCAAAAGAAGAAAAATCACATAATCATATCAATAAATGCAGGAAGCAT
Source organism: Mirounga leonina (assembly GCF_011800145.1). Taxonomy (NCBI): domain Eukaryota; kingdom Metazoa; phylum Chordata; class Mammalia; order Carnivora; family Phocidae; genus Mirounga; species Mirounga leonina. Next base: position 30,306,644 of record NW_023270320.1, on the reverse strand, counting down.
TTGACAAAATCCAACATCCAGTCATGGTAAAAACTCTCAGCAAACTAGGGCTAGAGGAGAATTCCCTCATGTTTATAAAGAATATGTACAATAAACCTATATCTTACATCATATATAATGGTAACAAACTCAAAGCTTTCCTACTAATGTCATCACTGCCCTTCAACATCATACTGGAAACACCAACTAATGCAGTAAAGCAAGGAAAGGAAAAAGGTGTACAGATTAGGAAAGAAGAAATAAAACTGTCTTTGTTCACAGATGATATGAAAATCACTGTTGAAAATCTGAAAGAGTCAATAAAAATAAAATAAACTTCCTGGAATTATTATGTTATTATTGTAAAGTTGTAGGATAAAAGATTTATATACAAAAGTCACTAGCTTTCCTATATACCAGCAATGAACAAGTCAAATTTGAAATTAAAAACACAATACCATTTAAAGTAGCATCCCCCAAAATGAAAAACTTAGGTATAAATCTAACAAAATATGAAGTTTTTGAGAAAAATTATAAAAACTGATAAAAATTGATTTAAGTGGAGAGATAGTTCATATTCATGGATAAGAAGACTGAATATAGTCAAGATGTCAGTTCCTAACCAACTTGGTTGACAGATGCAGTCTCAATCAAAATCCCTGCAAGTTATTTATAGATATTGACAAAATGATTGTGAAGTTTTTATGGAGAGTCGAAAGACCCAGAACAGCCAACACAACATTGAAGGAGAAGAACAAAGTTGGAGGACCAATACTACCTGACTTCAATTTGCTATGAAGCTATAGTAATGAAGATAGTATATTATTGGTGACAGATGAGACAAAAGATCAATGAAATAAAATAGCCCAGAATTAGACTCCCATAAATAAATACATCAACCGATTTTTGACAAAGGAGCAAAGACTGTGTTTTCAACAAATCATACCGGAACACCTCTAACTACCTGCAAAAATAATAAATCTAGACACAGACCTTAAACCCTTCAAAAAGACGAACTCAAAATATATCACAGACCTAAATGTAGAATGCAAAACTAGAAAAACTCTTACAAGGGAACATAATAGAAAATTTCGACAACCTTGGGTTATGTAATGACTTTTTACGTTCAACCCCAAGGGCACAACTCATGAAAGAAAGAATTGAACAGTGAGACTGCAATAAAATTAAAATAAAAAACTTCCGCTCCATGAAAGATGCTATCAAGAGAATGAAAAGACAGCACACACTAGGAGAAAACATTTATAAAAGACATATGCAATAAAGGACTATAATCTAAAATACAAAAAGAACTCTTAAAACTCAGCAATAAGAAAACACACAACCCAATTATAAAGTGGGTCAAAGACCCTAAATGGACACCTCACCAAACAACACCAATACGGTTGGCAAATAAGCATATGAAAACTTATTCCACATCATATGTCATCAGGGAATTGCAAATTAAAACAACAAGACACTACCACTGTTCACCTATTAGAATGGCCAAAATCCAGAACACTGACAAAGAAGCAGAGCAAAAGGAAACCTCAACAGGATTTATAAAATGGCATGGCCACTTTGGGAGGCCGTTTGGAGATTTCTTAAAAACTAAACCTACTTTTACCATAGGATCCAGCAATTGTACTCCTTGGTGTTTACCCAAATGAATTGAAAACTTATCCACACAAAAGCCTGTACATGAACATTTATAGAAGCTTAGGATATTTATAGAAGCTCTATTTGTAATTGCCAAAACTTGGAAATAACCAAGATGTCCCCCAGTAGATAAAATGATAAGTAAACTGGGGTATATTCAGACACTGGAATATTATTTAGCGCTAAAAAGAAATGAGCTATCAGGCCATGAAAAGATACAGAAGAAACTTAAATGCTTATCACTAAGTAAAAGAAAGCAATATGTAAAAGCTTCATACTGTATGATTCTAACCATACAGCATTCTGGAAAAGGCAAAAATATGGAGACAGTAAAATGATAAGTGATTGCCTAGGGTTGGGAAGTGAGGGATGAAATAGGCACAGAGCAATTTTTTAGAGCAGTGAACTATTTGATATATAATGCTGGACATGTGTCAATATTAATTTGTCCAAACCCATAGAATGTACAAAACCATGAATGAACCGTAATGTAAACTCCGAACTTTGAATGATAATGGTGTGTCAAATTTTATCAGTTATAAAAAATGGACCACTCTGATGGGGGATGCTAATAATGGGAAAGGCTACATATATGTGGGGGTGGGGATATTGGGGAATATCTGTACCTTCCTCCTAATTTTGTTATGAGCCTAAACTATTTTAAAAAGTATAGGAGATATAGATGTATATATAATTACTGAAAAGAAGAAAATTGGAATAAGACTGTGAAACTACATATGAAACAGAATTATGTACTATAGGGCAGTACAGTTAGAACTGTGTTATTTTTTTCTTGCACAGAAACAATTTGCATGATTACAGAAAAAAATTCATTTATATATATCTCAGACAAAAGTCTGTTAGATTGTCACTTATTTTCAGCAAATTAACCTCTGTCCTTACAGAGCTGTAAAATGTAGTAATCAATAGTAAATAATAAATAAAATTAAGATGCAAACATATAGGGACACCTGTGTGGTTCAGTCAGTTGAGTGTCTGCCTTCAGCTCAGGTCCATGATCCCAGGGTCCTGGGATGGAGTCCTGCATCGGGCTCCCCGCTGAGCAGGGAATCTGCTTCTCTCTCTCCCTCTCACCTCCCCCCCCCCCTTGTGCTCTCTCTCTCTTTCTCAAATAAAGTCTTTAAAAAAAATACATACCTATAGAGAATGAGATAACATTTGGACTGGTGTTAGCAGAAAGTGCTGGTTACCACACCTTGTGGTATGGCCAGCAAATCACAAGTCATACAGTGTTGATTAAGACCATAAAGTTAATTTCCATTTAAAGATTTTGAAAGGGAACTAGGATTGTATTTTTTTAAAGATTTTTAATTTATTTGACAGAGAGAGAGAGAGAGCAAATGCAAGCAGGGGGAGCATCAGAGGGAGAGGGAGAAGCAGACTCCCACAGAGCAGGGAGCCTGACATGGGGCTCGATCCCAGGACCCCGAGATCATGACCTGAGCTGAAGGCAGAGGCTTAATGAGTGAGCCACCCAGGTGCCCCAATAAAATTTATTTTCAAATACGACATGCCAGAACATTCAAACACTGTTTCAGCAAGTGAGTCATCAAATTGTATTCTATTTTTTTTTTAAGGAGGAATAATTCTGGTTGTCCTATTTAAATAACCACAGTGCCATTAAAAGTGAAAAGAAAATCAGTAAAAACATTTGTTCCTGAACCCTGAGTGACTAAAATAAAGATGACATATAAATAAAGAAGGGGGGGGAAAGGATTCTTTAAATATCTAACAAGGTGGGTAGGGGGAGAAGAACTTTCAAGATATCATCAACAATATTTTAAGCAAGTAACTATAGTGAACTGTTCATCTTTTTCAGTATTTTATTTTTATTTTTAAATTAATTAATTTACTTTTTAATCAACATAATGTATTATTTGTTTAGGGGGTACAGATATAGTGAACTCTTCTTCATCAGTTTGTTCATTCCTACTTTAACTGCTCTTTATTCTAATAGATACTGGGTCTCTAGCTAGCTTTCATGAAATTCTCTGCATCTGCATAAATTTGTCCTGAAAATGTGGACTCAGATTCTGATATCTGTCTGTGTGGTATCAGCTCAAAAGCCTGCACTACTGGTCTTTTCCTGAAGTAACAATAGCGTATGGATTAGCTGCTGTAGTCCTATCCATGAAGCTCTGAGCCCTTTGTGGGAGAGCACATTTCTAATCTCCAGCTTTTAGCAAAGGTTTCAGGAAGCATGAGAGAAGAGCAGAAATCACCAATAGATGATAAGACTAGATGCCTGTGAGTAATTTACTACACTAACCAAAAATTTCAAGAATGGAAGGGAATAAATATACTCTATCATAGGTGCAATAAATGGTTCAAAAAGACTTGATTGGTGTTTCTCCTGAGAGTCCATGAGAGACATTTTATAAGCAGTGAGGGTATTCCTAAATATTCAGGGGTTTCCTCTAAAGTACACAGCCTCGGTAACAACTTATATTAATAAAAATTTACCTGAGTATAGTTAACCTTAGGAAAATTGAGTTTCTCTTTTAATAGGATTGCTTTTATTCAGGAAGCCAATGCATTGTGTTAAGAAAGAAATATGAAGCATACCAAAAACAATTATTTCTAGCATACCACTTTTTTTAATCATGTAAAAGACTGTCCACCTAGAAATCTAAATGTAATTTAAATGTAAAAGACATTTTGACTTTTTTGTCATTTAGAGATTAATTTCAGAAAGCCAAAATCATGAGAGTTGTCAGAGGATACTAGTTAATGTGATTAAAATAATACAGTGAGTTCCTGGAAACAATGAAAAACTGTAGCTTGCCTCCTATAATTCAGAGAGACAGCATATATTTAAGAATATATATAAGAAAGTACCACAGTCATAAGGAATCTTAGTTCTTTCAGAAGTGAGAAACTTGATTGTTTATTTTAAATAAGAATATTTAAAAGTCAGCATAAAGCTTAGAAAACTACTCTGATGAGATACACAATCTCTGTCAACTGGAAAAATTATAAAAAGAGGAAAGAAACACTTTCACTACCTCTTGTTATGAGCATGCTAGATGTTCTAAGACCAATTTATCATTAATAACAAGGAGAAAACAAAATTTTAATCTTACAGTGTTATGATTTGTGACATTAAGCATTTTATGAATAAACCTACTAAATCAAGCAATTTGCTAAAATTTCAGCCCAATCTAGTAAGTCTTTTCAGATTCGTCACTTGCCATTATTATAAACCAAGACAAACAGAATCTGTCTGCCAACTTCCCATGACCTCTTATACCCATTCAAATCTTAGTTTCATCATCTTTCACATATGTAAAAAGACATTTCCCTGGGGGCGCCTGGGTGGCTCAGTTGGTTAAGCGACTGCCTTCGGCTCGGGTCATGATCCTGGAGTCCCTGGATCGAGTCCCACATCGGGCTCCCTGCTCGGCAGGGAGTCTGCTTCTCCCTCTGACCCTCCCTCCTCTCAAGTGCTCTCTCTCATTCTCTCTCTCTCAAATAAATAAATAAAATCTTAAAAAAATATATATTTAAAAAAAAGACATTTCCCTGTAAAGATTACTACTTTCTTTTTCTGTGGAAAACACATTTTTTGCATACATATTCTTATTTCTGCACAGCTCCTAATACCTAATCACTCATACTAATTTAAATTTTGATCGAAGTTTTACTAAGAGTTGGATGATGGAGAACCGTCTCTACTATGCAGGTATTTCAGAGATCGGCCAAAATCATAAGTACACAGGAAACAGCCTGCAGCCACAAACTTCCCAGTGACACAGTTTAAGAGGCAAAAGAAAATAATAGAGTAGGGCAGAAATATAGCTATTCCATAATATATGAGAAAAAATGATATTATATATGTGTATATATCACGTGTGGGTATGTTTGTGTATGTGTGTTGAGGGAGGATGGGTGGGTCGGTTTCTGTGTGTGCAATGCCTGATAACCAACTTTTTAGTATTCGCTCTTAAAAATTATACAGGCATCTAAAATTTATTCATCTTTTAATTCTATTAATATGCAAATTTGCCTATTTATCTAAGGATCTTAAAAATTAAATTTCAGTTGACTTATTACATAATAGCCCTTGCTAGTGAAAAAATATTTTCAAAATCATAATGCAATTTTTATTGAAAACACGTTTACATTTTTCTTTCTTGTAAATATTATATGGACATAATATTAGCTTATCTGGTCTGTAAATAAGTAGAAGAAGTTTAAGAATCAGATTATTTAGTCTTACATAAGAAAATAAAAGCAACTTTTCATTTTAAAAACTACAAAATATATTCCTATAGTATACATCACGGGAAAAAAAAAAAAAAACAGGATTTCCCCAAAGATTCATACCTGTTCATATAAACAAGGATTATTACATAAAACTATATTTTAGCTGACAGTTTTTGTGAGAATATGTTTCCCCTTCACTATACAGAACACTGTAATCAGTAAACATTTTATTTTTTAATTATTTTTGAGGAATGTTTGTGTTCTCTATATTTGATATATATAAGCTATTAGCTTTGGTAAAACAATAAAACAGTACTTTTTAGGGAGACTTTATAGTTTAATTTATTAAAACATTCTAAGATAGGAAATATTCCCAATATATATAATGAGAGATAAAAGCTTCTCAATTATAGGCACATAGAGCATAGAGAGCTTCACATTTGCTTTTACAACTTTGGCCATGCTTTAAATGAACAAAAACACAAAAATCATACCAGTCTAGATCTCAAAGGACTGTCTTCTTTCTAAAGAGACATAATATTGTAGAGACAAACAAAAAATGGCTGAAAACCAGGTCCTTTATCATCTTTTGTCTGACAGAATAGATCTCCATCTCTACATGACTCAGATCATCAATTGGACAGTCAATAAATCCAGTTTTTCAATCATCAGTAATCACAAAAGAAAAATTATATATTGGCCATGAAGAAGCCAGACCATCCAAACTTTGTCAACATCAGAGACAAAAGCACAAACAGAGAAAGAAGAAATGACAAAAGATGAGTGAAGATAAGGTTTATTGTACTTGGGATTCATTCCAGGGACAAAAGACTCACTTGAGGCCAAGAATTCCATATCTTACCGAACACATTTTACTTACTTCTTTCTTACTTACTTACCTACTTTATTTATTTATTTATTTATTTATTTATTTATTTATTTATTTATTTATTTATTTATTTTAGGATTTTAATTTATTTGATAGAGAGAGAAAAAGCAAAAGCAGGGGTAACAACAGAGGGAGAGGGAGAAGCAGGCTCTCTACTGAGCAGGGAGCCAGACACAAAGCTTGAGCCCAGGACCCCAGGATACTGACCTGAGCTGAAGGCAGATACTTAACCGACTGAGCCACCCAGGTGTCCCTTACCAAACACATTTTAAATGGCTTTGGCAGCTGAGTCATTTGGAGTATCTTAGTGGGACCCCATTGACTGTCAAAGATGATTTTCAAAAAGTTAAATACATGATTCTCTTATAAATGTAAACTAAGCATCTCTCAAAGATTTATTTAATTCAGTAATGAGGGAACTAGCAATCTGGGAGAGCCAGTTGCTTAACAATTTTTATATTTGATAAATCTCATTCATAAAGATAGTGTATCTGAAGATATTTTAACTCTAATAATGAGTAACAACTTAGGCTTTATTTAAAATCATTCATCAAATAAATTACTGAATTCTATATTTTAAATTGTGGTCACAGAACTACAGCTACATTGTTAACATAACCCATAATTGTGGATTCAAATATAAATATTTGCTACTTCCATCCAGATTGAATGGAATTAATAGAATTTTATTAACAGAACAATAGAATTTTCATTTCTATTGTGAATATATAAATTTTTTTTAAAAATTCTAACTCCAAATAATTTTTAATTTGATGGGATATTAAAGAACACAAATATATCTTTCAACACATTTTACGGATTTTAGATATTTGCCAATACTTGCATGCTCCCATATTAATTCTATGTGAATGACATCCAATACCATTTGGGGTTATAACTTGAGACTAGTGTTTTTATTTTGCCTGTAATTTACTTTAAAATATTTAAGCATAGGCAATGTGGTATTAGAATTACATTGGTAATTTAACTTAAGCTATAGGTGCAATTAGATGCTTTAATTGAGAATTCAAATAGGAAGAATTACCTACTAGGGGAGGGCCATTCTCTTTGCCTCTCATTACACCAGATGGTTTGTCTTAAATTGGAACTGTTTGTTGTGCGATACCATGTTTTGTGGGATACACATGTTTGTGTAATACAGATTCATTTATATCATTCTTAAGTAGGGAATGACATCATTTTAATGTAGAAATTGTGTTGATTTAGATGTAAAATTTCCCAGCTTGTTTCTTTTTGCACCACCGAATCACAGTGGCTGCGCATAAAGTACACCAAGACCGTGAAATGCAACAAACCGTAGAGAAATGTGGCATTGAACATGATGCCTGGTCAACCTAAATTCTTTGTCTTTACTCTGTTGGATCACATGACGGTTGCTAGAAATTCTCACTGCGTTCATTTTCTCTGATCTTATGTAACTTAACTCAGCAACCTTAAGCCTGCCTTACACATTTTTCCATGAACTAACTTCAACTCATTTGTAATGGCAGATCTAAAATTTGGTATAGGATTACTGTATTTAAATTTTTTTTTTAAGATTTTATTTATTTATTTGACAGAGAGAGGCACAGCGGGAGAGGGAACACAAGCAGGGGGAGTGGGAGAGGGAGAAGCAGGCTTCCCACCAAGCAGGGAGCCCGATGTGGGGCTCGATCCCAGGACCCTGGGATCATGACCTGAGCCGAAGGCAGACGCTTAACGACTGAGCCACCCAGGCGCCCCTGTATTTAAAATTTAATATACTATTTTTGTTTATTGGTTTGTTGGCTTGATTATAAATATTCACGTGTACAGAACAATTTGCTGTGAAACCTCTTTTCCATATAATCTAGTAGCAACATAAAGTAAAAATGTTCTTGCCTAAGTCCAATTATTTTCCTTATACCCCCAAATAAGTTAATATTTGTACCTAATAATAGTGATACAGATCAGTCTGATTTTTAAAATTTGTAATGTTTCATAATTTCTTTTAGGAAACAGATTTACTTTCTTGGAATCTAATTTTTTATTTTTTAATTTATCTTTATCTATTTATTTAAAAACATTTTTTTTTTCTAATTTTTTAAAGAGGAATACTTTCTGTATAGTCATTGGTACTATTTGTCAAATGTTTCTGGCCTTTGCCTTCCGGTCTCCTGGTAGTTGCGGGGGCCATATGTCTGGGTCTGGCCTATAAACTGTGAACAGAAATGATGTTTATCACTTGCAAAATAGAGCGTTTAATTGCTGATGCAAGACCCACATTCAGAGCATTTTTTAACTTTTGGCAAGGTGATTGACATCCTTCAAGTAGTTGCTTCTTTGCCAGTTTGAATCCCTGAGTTATGAGCAGTCTAGATCTTTGAGTTACTACCATTAGTGATGGGCATAAAGCAAATGCAAGCAATTAATATTGCTCAAGCCCCTAGGCTTTTGGAGTTGGTTGTTAACTGCAGCATAAACTAGCCCATCCTAACATATATGATGTAAAACAATATCTTATGTCACAGATACTCTTTATACTCACCAGCTAAAATTCATTGGTTACCTTGTATATTTGGGTACTTAGAGTTCTTATTTTTAAATTACAGCCAAACTTCATGTAGAACTATATAAATTAAAATCAGTCTCCAAAGTAATTTATAAATGTGAGAAAAATAACAAATATATGTACAAATACGGTGCAATTAATAAACAACTGTTAGAAAACTGTTGCAAATACTCTGTTTAGACTTTATTTAGAACTTTTAATGATAGATTAACAGATTAAGATATTAAGATTATATGCCTTTTATTAAAAATCCATCCATAAATAGTACCAGGTTTTACAAGTATAGCACAATTCAATTCCAATATGTTTCCTTAAAAACTGTATGTTTATAGTAGAGTTTTAATTATGTTTTTAGCACATACATTCATATTCTTGGAGGGAAACTAAATAGTCTATAATAAATATTAATTTTTTTCTTTTTACATTTTTAGAACAAATTTTTAGTTCTACAAATGAACTAAATTCATCTCCATAAAAAACTCACAATGTAATGCATTTTAAAATTAAAAGAAAAATGTTAAAATTTTTCTTTTCATTATGAAATGCTTTTAATCACCTTCTAAAATGTTAAAATATTCCCACCATTAGAAAAAATGCTCAGAAAAATGACAAATGACAATTTTTTTTTTACTTTTTTTTTTTGAGATTTTATTTTTAAGTAATCTCCACACCCAATGTGAGGCTTGAACTCACAACCCCAAGATCAAGAATCACATGCTCTACTGACTGAGCCAGCCAGACACCCCAACAATTCTTTTTCTGTAAGCAAGAGGCGGTTTGTCTATCTCTATTCTGATGGCTTTTATTACAAAGCAATATTAAACCTCTCTGCTTACTTGCTTGCTTTCTCTATCTCTTTCCTTTTTCTTTCCTCTCTCCCTCCTTTCTTTTCCTTTCCTTCCCTGCCCTTCCTTCCTTCCTTCCTTCTCTCCTTTTCTCTTTTTCTTTTTTCTTTTCTTTCTTTCTCACTCTCTTTCTCTCTTTCTCTCTTGCTCTCTCTTTCCAGAGAACTTTGCTTAGAGTAATTAAGCTTCTTACCTATTTCTTAGCCTATTGCTTTTTTATATCATTCTAACACTTGCATTTTTCTTTAGACAATTCATGGTGGCATAGCCTAGTGTTTAATAGCACAGACTAGTCAGTTTGAAACTTAGCTATAGAACTTACTGTTTGCTTCTTAGAGCATATGTCTTAACACCCTCTCTGAGAAGGTTTTACATGTAATTTATTTAGTTAGAAAAATTCAGAAGCTATATTTTACTTGAATGTTTTTGATATTTTATATCTTTTAGGGAATTTTTTCACTTAAATTATTGAAAAAAGTATTAATATATTTTCTTCTAATTTCTGTAAGATCTGTAGTGATGCCATCTCTTCAGTTTTGTTACTGATAATTGGGTCATTAATGTTTTTAATTATTATCACTCTAAGTAGGAGTGTTGATTATTTTCAAGCACTTGGCTTTTGTTTTTATTATTTGTTCTACTTTTTATTCCATTGTGTAGTCATTAATTTTGTGCTGTTTATTATTTACTTATGCTAATTTGACTTTAATTTGTTCTGTATTTTAGTTCAGTAAGATTGAAGCTTAATCATTGATTTTAAACTTTTATCCTTTTCTAATATAGCTCTTAAAACTATAAATGTCACTGTAAGCACTATTTTATCTTCATACAATAAATCTTAATATATTAGAATTTTAATTTCAGTAAGTTAGAAATATTTTCTAATTTTATTTAACATGCAGTTTACTTAAGTGTGGTGTTTGATTTCAAAATCATTACTTTCATTACAGTCAGAGAACAATCATTTCATCATATCAAATCTTTGAAATGTCTTGAGTTTTATGGTCTATTTTGTTGAATGCTCCTTACTTAATGAGAAAGGAGTGTTGAAATCTTACAATATCATTGTGCATTTGTCTGTTTTCCTTTTAGATTGCCAGATTTTGCTTCTTTTATTTTTTTAAAATATTTTATTTATTTATTTGACAGAGAGAACCATAGCCAGAGAGGGAACACAAGCCGGGGCAGTAGGAGACGGAGAAGCAGGCTTCCCGCAGAGCAGGGAGCCTGATGTGGGGCTCGATCCCATGACCTGAGCCAAAGGCAGACACTTAATGACTGAGCCACCCAGGTGCCCCAAGATTTTGCTTCTTTTAATCTCTTTTTTGAGTAAGTACACATTAAGGATTGATATGTCTTAACGATAAATTGACCCCTGTTATAATATGAAATGTTCCCCTTTAACTCTTCTAACAGTTCTTGTTCTGAAGTCTAGTTTGATATTAATTTAGTCATGCCAGCTTTCTTTTTTTTTTTTTTTTTTAAGATTTTATTTATTTATTTGACAGAGAAAGACACAGCGAGAGAGGGAACACAAGCAGGGGGAGTGGGAGAGGGAGAAGCAGACTCCCTGCCGAGCAGGAAGCCCGATGCAGGACTCGATCCAGGGACTCCAGGATCATGACCTGAGCCGAAGGCAGTCGCTTAACCAACTGAGCCACCCAGGCGCCCAATCATGCCAGCTTTCTTATGATTAGAGTTACATAGCATATCTTTTTGTTGTTGTTGTTTTTACTGATTTTACTTTTTAAACATGGAAAATTGTATGCATGCTTGTAAATTTCATTAAATCTTTTTTCTCTTTCTTTCTTAACTAATCTGTTTTGATATATTGAAAATGGATTTACATTAGACAGCACGTAGTTGGAATTCATGTGTTTATGCATTTTCTAATTTTTCATTGTTTAGGTCATTTATATTTAAGGTAATTTTCCATATGTTTGAGTTTAACTCTAGCACTTTCTAAAATTCCATATGTTTTTTGTTCCTTTATCTTCCTAAAATTTATTTTTTAGGATGGTACTTTTTACCTTCACTCTTGGCAGAATCACTGTAACATTTATTTTTTATTGTGTAGTGTTTTTTCCAGGATTTACAATATGTATATTTATAGTATTATAATCCACTTTTATAAAATATAATGGCAGCCCACATAAAAAAGCTTCAACAACATAGGTACGTTCCCCTCCTATCATTTATTCTATTTTTGAAATATATTCTACTTCTATACATTATAAATCCAAAATTAAATGCCCAAGTACCATTCAAACAAAATGAGAGGGAAAAATTATGATTATTTGTTTATTTACCCCTTTCACTATTCTTCTCTTATTGTTTCCATCTGGAATCATTTCCCTTCAGCCCGATGGTTTTCCTTTAAAATTTCTTGTAGCTGAAATCTGCCTGTAACTACATCACTCAGATTTGTTCAACTTATACTTATAAACTTTACTTTTTTTATTTGCTGGTTTTATAATTTTAGGTTGACAACTTTTTTTTTTTGTTCAACACTTTAAAGCTTGCATAATTTTTGATGAAAATGTTATGGCAATTTTCATCTTTGTTTCTTAGTATGTAATGATTGTGTACACATATGTGTTTTCTTAACTGCTTTATTACTTGTTTTCAACAAGATGATTATGATGCGATATGATATGTTTTTGGTTTTGTATTACTTGCAGTTTGTACTGCTTCTTGAATTCCTAAGTTTATGTTTTTCATCAAATGTGAAATATTTTCAGATACAATTTCTTCAAATATATTTTCTGTCCCCGGCCCTTTTCTAAGACTTCAATTACATGTGTGTTATTGTCCTACAAGTCATTCAGACTCTTTTACTTTCCTTTTTTTCACTCTCTTTTATCTCTGTGCTGTATTTTGAATATTTTCTATTACTCTGTTTTCAAATTTGCCAGCTATTGCATCTTTAGTGTCTTTTCTGCTATTAATCTCATTTAGGAAAATTTCATACATAAATTGTATTTTACATCTTTTAGAATCTTTGCTAATTCCATCATTCTTACATCTTGCAAATTTTTTTATTACCAGATTTTTCTCCTTACATGTGTTACATTTACTTATTTATTCACTTTTTGTGTGTGTGTGTGTGTGTGGGAGACAGGAGAATATCATTATTCTAGGATTAGACCTGTTTTATTTAAACCTATTGCTAAGATACACCTTTACTCTGTGCCTAATGTATTAAGCAGATTCTCTCCATTCTGGCTGTTCAAGACTCTAAAAGTTTTGGGGAAGCCTGGAAGTTGTTCTCCCTACTATAGTTTTTCTTGTTCGGCCTTATGGAGTTTAATCCTAAGTATGTTTGGACTGGTATTTACCCAAAGACTCAGAGACCTTGAATTTGTGGAATTTATTTCTCTGTGCAATTCCTGCCTCTCAGGTACTCTGACCCACAAACCTAGGTGCCTTTACTTTCTTGAACACTAATTTTAGTTTCTTCAACTCGGGAAAAATGCTGAACTCTGTTTGGATTTCCTCTCTCCACACTGCCGTCTGCAAATTGTCGCCAGGCAGAAAGCAAGGCACTTCATAGGACTCATCTCTTGTTTCTATTCTTTCAGTGATTACAGCCCTGAACTCCTATGGTCCAATGACTGAAAAGTACTGTTTCTTATATGTTGTCCAGATTTCTAGTTATTTGTGTGATAGGTTAAATCTCATGGAATTTACTCCTTCATGGGCTGAAGGGCAAAAATCCAAAACATCATTTTAATTCAGTAATACTTGAGTGGATTATAGAATTCCAGAGTCTTTTTGAAGGAAGATATAATCTTAAGTGTAAACAAAGCCATATAGCATACAAAAGATAACTTTCTTATTTATTTATAGTAAAAAATTTTGGGGGCGCCTGGGTGGCTCAGTTGGTTAAGCGACTGCCTTCGGCTCAGGTCATGATCCTGGAGTCCCTGGATCGAGTCCCGCCTCGGGCTCCCTGCTCAGCAGGGAGCCTGCTTCTCCCTCTGACCCTCCCCCCTCTCATGTGCTCTCTCTCTCTCATTCTCTCTGTCTCAAATAAATAAATAAAATCTTAAAAAAAAAATTTATCCAACATGTGTTCTAAACTAAGATTATTTTATATGCAAATAATTCTTCTATGCTCTGACTTTTTTTAAATTTAGGCTTACTCAAGAAAACTATTATTTCACTTTTACCTTTTGATAAACTTTAAAGTATAGGAAATTAAGGGATTGTTTTTACTGAAATAGGTTCCTGTTGGGCACAAGTGTAAGTTCAGTTAATATTGATTTAAGACTCTGTACCAGAGTGCCATATTTCTTTTTTAATTTTTTTTAAGAGTTTATTTATTTGCGAGAGAGAATGAGAGACAAAGAGCATGAGAGGGAGGAGGGTCAGAGGGAGAAGCAGGCTCCCTGCTAGCAGGGAGCCTGATCTGGGACTCGATCCCAGGACTCCAGGATCATGACCTGAGCCTAAGGCAGTCGCTTAACCAACTGAGCCACCCAGGCGCCCCCAGAGTGCCATATTTCTTTTGGCAAGTTGTCTAGATGCCCATTATCTCTAATGTGGGTTCATCTAAGGATCAGGAACTTCAATGACAGTGACAAGAGGAACAAATCTTTTATTGAGGTGATCTGATCAAGAGTTCCCTGGCATCTTCGGAGATGGAGAACCACATGCTGTGTGAAATAATTTTAAGGGTAGGTTTATTTAACACCAGGAGTAGAGAAGAGTAAAGGTAGTGAAACCAAGAGGGAGTTTCAGGGGCCAAGACTTAAATGAGGTAATATGGAATGAATAATTGTAAGGGCTCTTCACCTCTTTGAAATCTTCTCTACTTTCGACTTGAGTTTCTTGGTTCAAGATCCCAATGTATAGTAGTTAATTTGTGGCAAGACTCATCTTTCTATATTTATCATGCCTTCATGTAGCCAGAATGAAAGTTTAATTTTAATTTTCCATTCAAAATCTCAGGAAAAAAATACTCAGAATTCATGAAGAGAAAACCACAATTTGAGGTCTTTTCTGCTCTTCTAAGTATGATTTTATAGACTAGGAGCCTTGGTTGTCTATCATAAAATGAGTTTGGCTACATGTCCCCATTAACCTTAAGATAAGGAAGGATTCATTTTTTTTTTTAATTCTTTCTTCAAATAAGAAAGAGGGGAGAGATGGTGACAGAGACACTTGACAGGTTGACAAGCAGCCAATCCCATTTTATGTTTCCTACCTGATATAACACTGCATTTCAATCTGATTACTTTTTAGGGACCGAGTTAAACACAGCAGTCTTGGGCAACAGAAAGGATGGAAAAGGAAACATTTAAAGTAAAACAACTGTGTGATGCTGGGACTCATAGTGCAGTACCTTCTGCTGTAATAAGTGTCTATGTTGCTATGAACAACCAAGACAATGCCAGAATGTTGTAGCAGTAAGGACCACAGACCCACATTTCAGCTTAAGACAGTCATTTACTGAAATCTGCTTATGGAAAAACACCATTAGCTGGAAGGTGAGTGGTTTGATTCGTCTTCCTTCTTGGTAGTTTGAAATTTACAAATGCTCTTTTATAAGGTTATAAGGAACCCTTGTATTTAAATAGTTGTAACTCATTGTTAATTGATCTGCCATCCGTGTTCTCCTTCTAAGAACTCTCTTTTTAGTCAGGGGTCTCTTTTGATATAATAACATTGTACCCAGAGGTTTCTTGTAACACAAAAGAACCCTGAGAATTTTAGGCAGGAGAGGTAAAAGGACAACAGATGAAGAAAGCCAAGTAGCCCTATTTGGTTGACGTATGTATATATGGGTTCTTCAGTCCATTATTGAAACTGGCTGATATAGCTACCACCTAATTTCTGATCATATTCTCTCCCAGAATCACTTCCCATTTCCTCTGTTTCAACAGCGTAGAGGGATTCTCAAAGCATGTTCACAGGACAATTTTGCCAAAAATCCATAATCAAGGAAGGGTAGTGTAATATGCCACTCCAAAATCTTTGCCATATTGATTATTTGGGGCAGTGGGTACTTGAGAAAACAACAAATACAGGGAGATTTCTCTGGACTCCCCTTATCTGCTTAAAGGCAGAGCCTCCAAATGGAACTCTTTGTCAAAAGTCCCCTCCCAGGAGTGTCATCAACCAGGAAGTACTGACTCTTGTCACAGGAGAGGAGCCTAGATGTCAACACCACACCCAGACAAACTTTGTCACAAACTATCACACTTCCCATTTCTTCTCCAAGTGCCCATCATGTTTCCTAAAAATCATTTCCTCTCCCCTAGGATGCCCACATCCCTTCCTCTTTCTCTTTTAGAATGGTATTTAAGCCTGCATTTTAAGCCACCTCAGGGAGTTACTCATTTTTCCCATTGGCATCTTCCATGTATACACGAGGTATACATGTTCATCAAATGTCTGTTTCTTTTACTCATTAATCTGCCTTTAACTACAGGGGTCTCAGATAAGAACTCAAGAAGGTGGAGGGGAAATTTTGGGGGTTTTTTTGCCTCCCCATACCACAAATAATTCTCTTAATATAGCATGATAGTACAAGATCATGGCACAGTGGCTTAAATCCCTTGTACCATGTTTATTTGTTACAATATATCTTATTCATAGGAACTAATAACTATTGAGAAATAACTATGTGTGAAGTACTGTTCTAAGTCACGTAATACTCATAATCTAGTGAAGTAAGTGCTATCATCATCCACTTTTCAGAGATGAGGAAAGACGTTAAATAATGTCCCCAAGTTTACACAGATAGTAAGTGGTAAGGCAAAAATTACAATCCAGGCAATTAGACTCAAATCCATGCTTTTATACACTACACTATAATGTCTTTTTATGCCTTACAGGGTCACACACAGTATTATACAAATAATATGAACTCAGAAAATCTGTTTTGAAAAATAATTTCTGAAGTCAAATGGGCTGTTAATTAATAAACAGTATTTTTTAAATGTTATAATTAAAATGCATACTATTAAGCACTATTTTTAGACATAGATATTTTGTTTACTTAGAAAATAAAAATATAAATAATTTTAATATTATATTGATCTAACAAGGTATGAGTAGATGAGTAAGACCACTCACTTGGAATTTTCTAAATTACCACATGTAATTTTAAACACCTTCAGCAATTTACTAGGGATTCTAGAACTCCTCTTAGAATTCTATTATTGAACCGCTCTTACATTTTGGTAATGTCATTTAAACTTCTTTCAGTTCTTCTGAAAAAGAAAGATAAATAATTCTCACATAAGTTCAGGAGACAATTCACAGAGAAGTAAATAAAAGATTCCACACATTCATAAAATTCTAGAGCTATGCTTTACCTGAGGAGATCATTCATCCTCCTGGGAATCAAGTTTCTTGTAGGTAGATTTTTTTTCAGTATTTTTCTGTGCAGCTTCCAACAGTACAAAAGAATTTGCTATAAAGAATTGGACAAAAGGAAAATCTGGACCTTAAACCATTTGCATATCCTATTTTTAAACACCATTTCAGTTCAATATTTATCTAAGACATACACTGACTTATACTTATGTTCTATAATCCAACATTTAATCTTTACTTTTGACCTTAACATCTCAGGAATTTTTTATTACTCTCCTTTATGGAGCTACCTTTCTTTTCATCATGAGAATTCCCCTGTTAAGCTCTTCATCAAGATTAAGTCTCCCTTCTTGATCTTTGGTATTCTTCCAGTATTTTCTAACTTTACTTTCTCTGTCCTCTATTTGCTTTGCTTCATTCAGGTGAGGCTCTTAATGAGGTCTTTAGTCTCTCCTCCTTTTTTTTTTTTATGCTTAACTTCTGTTTCTCACACTTAGAATGATATCCTTTGCAATCAAAACCTAAAAGCGGACCTCATGGCCTGTTAGTGTACTCCAAGAACTATGCCATTTTATTACATATCTTGGATTTATTAATAATAGACTATAGAATCTTCACCTGCTTTAACCTATACCCTGAAAATACAATTTATTCTCGATACCATATCACTTTTCTTTATACCCTTGAAATTTTAGTGCATATATACTGGAAATGAATATAGGATAAAAAAGAGAATACAGAGAATCTAGAAAACTTAAAATTATAATGAATATGATGAACTAGGAAGTATAGAAAGTGGAGATAAAATATTGAACATTGATGACTAAATGATTGAATGTACCATTAATAATGGATTTTGAATTCTGGATGGAAACACATTTAGTGGGAAAAATTGTGGTTATGTTGATTCTGAGTTTCTGGAGATGCAATAAGGCATAATAGTTTTACAAGTATTTAGAAATTTATGACTCTAGAATCTTGAGAATGACTTAAGGATTGGAGATACAGACCTATATATTTCACAAAAAGATGAGAGTTGAAGTCCTAGAAATAGATGGAATTTTAAAGAAAAAGAATAAAAAGTGAGTGAACCACAGGTGAGAGTTATTGAGAAATGCTGACATTTGGAAAATAGTTAGAAAGGAAATTGTCACAGACAGAAAGAAAACTAGAAGAATGCAATATTATAAAAGCAAACAAAGTCTTTAATCAGAAGTACACACTCAATATAGTTAAGATGCCTATACATAAATAGAATTAAAGATATTTCAGGGAGTGATACTTGCCAGTCAGTCTATTTTCTTTAAATAATATTTTTTGAACTCCTAAGCAGAGAAGTGATATTACCATCAGTGAATTAATTTATTAAACTGGGTACGTTTTATGAGAGATACCTTGGCAAAGGAGTATTTTTAATTAGTCATGATACATTTTAACAACTTGTGCCAAGCTCCTGGCTTGTAAAGAGTCCACATGATCCACAGTGCCTGACTTTCTAACAGAGGCTGATTCCAAGGACTGCATGTTCAGGACATGCTGAGCCAGTTCATTCTCAGATTAGTACAGTGTGGTCTTCATCTGCCAAGGGCACACTGGTGGTGGGAATCTATCTACATTCCAAATGGAGTCACAGGAAAGGCCAGATTTCACTAATATTAGTGTTAGATTAAGACATCCTGGGTATCTAACTGCCTTCTCTTTATTTTTTAAACCTGAATTTGACCTTGCCATTATTAATTCATTGTTTCTCTGCTCCAAATAACCCCATTTTTCTGCTCTGTGAAAATGGATGTGGACCTTTAAAATATGGTTGTTTTTTTTGTTTTGTTTTTTTGTTTTTTTAAAGATTTTATTTATTTATTTGAGAGAGAGAATGAGAGAGAGCACATGAGAAGGGGGAGGGTCAGAGGGAGAAGCAGACCCCCTGCTGAGCAAGGAGCCTGATGCGGGACTCGATCCCGGGACTCCAGGATCATGACCTGAGCCGAAGGCAGTCGCCTAACCAACTGAGTCATGCAGGCACCCAAAATATGGTTGTTTTTTTCAGGCGTTACTGAAGTTTTCTCCATAGAGAACGCTAGAGAAGCATTGTGGGGAGAAATGGTTTTGCTTCCTAGTTGTGGCGTGCTTGCTTGATAGACTACTGCATTGCATGTGTTTTCCCCAGCTCACAGGTCCTGTAATGTGAGAAGCTTGTCCAGCATTAGGCTTTTGCAGTATGGGTGGCTTCTCTAGTATCAGTTGCCTACAGTAGATGATCGTCAGCAGCACCCATATGCCAACAGTTTTCTCCACCCTTCCCTAGATAGTTTTGTATCAGAGGACCTCCAGCTTTCCCAGTCCCTACAGGATGAATAGCTTTCCCAGGCCCCAGAGGGTGGATTTCCATTATATTCTACCAGCATCCACCGCAGTCATAGTGGTATACTCTCCAACAAGATCTGAACCCTAGAAGAATGGGAATGTATATGGAGCTTTACCTTGAGTGTTCATATCAATACTAAGTGACTACTCCTTATATCTGATATTTCTATACTCTTTAGAGTTCTCTTTACTTATTAGCCCATCCCTCCTTATTTTAATCTGTTGTTATACTTAATAACTCTTTATATTGATAGTCTCTGTTCAAATGACTGCATGTTTTCCGTCTCCTGATTGGACCCATACTGATACATTGACCAAATGACATCCTACAATCACATTTATGAAACTTTATGCAACTGAATAGAAAATGGATATTTTTGTGCTAGTTATCATAACTAAATAGCACCACCTCTCCAAATCTACATCCCACATGGATTGTAGATCTAAACATAAAAATTAAGGTTATATAGTTTTTAGAAGAAAATATCAGGGAACATATTTATTGATTTAGAAAAGACAAAATCTCTTACACAGAACCATTATAAAACCCATCATAAAATTTTAAAAAATGAAAAATAGTACTAAATTCAAGTATTATATTTATCAAGAGGCACCATTAAATAATCAAAAATACAAGGTGACTTTCATTTATTATATAAAAACAACTCCTACAAATGATTACAGAAGGCTGAAAACACAACAGAAAAATAAGCAAAAGACTTGATATTTCATAAAACAAGACAGATATCCAAATGGCCAATAATTATATGAAAGTATGTTCAACTTCATTAGTCATTAGGAAAATACCAATTAAATCCAAAATGTGATATGTGCTAACACAGCAACTACCAGAAGAGCTAAGATGAAAAGAAAATTAAGAAATAAAAAAATATACACAATACTAAGTCTCCAGCAAGGGTGTGGAGCAACTGGAATGCTCACAAATCGTTAGAGAGTAAATTGGTATAACAACTTTTCCAAAGTGCCAATATCTACTAAAATGAATATATGCATAGTGTATCACCCAGCATGTATGTTTACCAAAAATATGTACAAAAATGTTCATAACAGCCCTATATATAATAGCACAAGTTTTGAAATAAATCTATCAACAATGAATTGGAAAACTAAACTGTGGTATATTTAAGCAATTGGAAACTGTACAGAAATGAGAAATGCCAAACTATTCTACACATAAGAAGTCAGAAAAAAAGCAAATACTTAGAAATCTGCCTCAGGGGACAAAAGTCAACTTTGTGGAAGAAAGTATATAGATGGAGACGGGTGGATTTGGAGATGCCTGTTAATCTTCTGGCTCTTCTTCTTAGTGCTGGAATGACAAGTGTGCTGACATTTTAAAATTCAGTAAGGTACACATTGAAGATTTGTACCATTTTTTGGATGTTTGTTGTATTATCAGAAAGAATTTTTAAAATCATAAAAATAAGATGGTTCTTCAATAGAATAAGAAAGGTCTTCATGCATGTAATATATGCTATGCCCATTCAGTTCTCTAAAGCATTGAAACTCCCTGGGGTCATATCACTTACTGAATTATTATTAATTCCCAATTATCTTTATTGATGTTACTTTCTAGAGGGTCCTTTAATTGATATTAGTCACTTCTATTCCCCCTCTTCATTGGGCATATAAATTAGCCATTCGGTTACATGCTCACAGTCTGAAGCTTTCCATTTCTCACAGATTTACATGACAAATAACAGTTGTATTACTTAGAGAAAATTGTATGAGTCCCATCAAAAGCCCCAGAAACTCATATATGACACTTTTAAATTTAATAACAACCAGTCTTGTCTTAGACATTCAATACTCGAGTCAAGGTTTAAGGGCAGAGAAATAAGCATATGAATTAAAGCACAAGTAACAATAAGAGCTGACATATTTGGCCTGTAAGAATCCTTTTATTTTGTGCTACTCAATCTGTTAGAATCTTGGGGCCAATCACAAACTTAAGTTCTAGGGTCTTTATTCCACAAGGAAGTGCATTTTATGATGGGCATGTTGTGGTGCTCAGATGGTGGATTAATGTGTTGTGATGGTTGCTATGCTTGCAATCGAAAGAATGACTCACTGTACATCTATTTATTATTTATGGATTACATGGTGGGACAGCAGAGAAAGAGAAGAAGAAAACTTGCAAACTAAGATCAATACAAATAATAACCTCTCCCAAGAGAAATCCCAGGGCCTTAGATAGCTCTCTCCTTTCTTTCTTTGAGCCATCTTTTTCTCTCTCACTTTTTTCTCTTTCTCTCTTTGCTCTAAAAACCATTCTATATGAAAGAGTATTTCACTATTTTGCTCTATTATATTCTTTGTAAATAATCATTATTGTTTCTTCCCTCTCTTTTCCTAAGTGATCCATTCTAAAATAAAATGGTAACAGGTAGAATACCCTTTGATTAATTTTATAGTCCACTCTAATTTGTAGAAAATATATGTTGAATGGTAGATACCTTTCAAGACCAAGAAGACAGTCAACTTGAATAATCAAATATGCTAAGATTTATATTTTACTCTTCCTAATAACCTTATGAGATATTACTACTGTCTCCTTACTAATTTGTCAGTAGTCAATTTACATAAATAAGTATAATAAATCTAGATAATATGTCTATGCCATATACATATACTGTTTTGTTCAGTGTCTTTAGAATTTTATTTTCCTGAATACTACTATACTGAGATGGTTTCACATTGATATAAATAGTACCTCAGCATTAAATACATTATTAATAGAGTATTAGAAAATGAAAGGAGCAAATACAAAATATATTATCTGGAATCACTGCAAATAAAGTTTTTTAAAAATCAGTCTTTCCAATATTTTACTTCTGTTCACTAAAGTTGAGTAATAATTTAGGTAGGTGAGCAGAAACAGAATTTATGAATCAATTTACTTCTGGAGAAAAACAAGTGCTATTCAAAAAAAAAAAAAAGAAAAGAAACCTCTAAGTTATATGCTTAAGTTTGCTGGTGTAAATGTCTATAATAATATTCACAAAAAATCTACAAAAATAGTTTCCTTCAGTATATAAAAATATTGTGCAAAATTGTATTATATCCGTATCAAGCAATAACTGTATTCTTCACATTGATAACTGGATTACCTTCTTGACAATTTATCTTCTTGTTTTTCAGTTCCAAAATGGGAACTTGATTTAATATAGCTACAAAGGGTGATGGTTGATGGAATCAAGTAGTGAAGGGTCTTGTGGCTCACAGAAAGATACTGATTTTGGTTCTGAGCAAGCTAAGAAGCCATTAGATAATTTTCACTGATGAAAAAAATGATAAGATTCCATTTAAAAACGTTCACTTTAGCTGCTCATTTGATAAGGGACTGAAGAGTCCAAGAGAGGAGCTGGGAAAAAAGCAAGAAATGATCAATGTGGTAGCAGTAGAGATAGTAAAGGGTGCCTGGCTTCTTGGCATATATTTGAAGGATTTAATTTCCCCAACAGGATTTCCTAATGGCTCAGACATATAAAGTGGGAAAGAGTTAAGGAAGACTAAGGTGGTTGACTTGAACATTGCAAAAATGAAACTTCTCTTAGCTCTGAAGAAAAACACAAAAGCAAGAGTCAGTTTTTGGGGAAAACATATTAACTTCGAGATACCCATTAGATGCCTATAGAACATCCAAAGAGCCATGTGGTCAGAAAATTTGATTAAAGAATCCAGAGTGCAAGGAGGCTATAAATTTCCCAAAGGGTAAAATTTCCCAAAGACAAATTAAACATTATACTTTGTTACTGAATGTTAGGTTGAAAGGATAATTTTTTGAAAATTGTACTTAGCATCTTGGTTTCTGACATCAAAGCTAAGTATATGCATATTCAGAAGAAATGAAATGAGATTTACAGTCAGTATTGTCTGAATATTCCCATGGTTTATACATCTTTCAAAAAGTTAACAAGTCCTTAAAAATATGTGATGTTGCTGAGATTACTTTCTCTTTTGAAGAGGCTATGAAAAACTACCAAGTTTGGAAATCTGTTAATCCTATTTTTGATTTCCATAGCACCTCTTAAGGTTGTGTGAGAAATGAATATCTTCTATCTAAAATAATTAAAACCTAGCTTTTGACAGACTTATAGTGCAAAGTATTTATACTTTTCCTTAATAACATAGTAAATCATATGTCCATATTATCTCCATAGAAGAAATTGATAATAGTCAATTGTTATTATTCATGGTAGTTGTATTCTCTATAGTCTCTGCAAAGACTGAATTAGCTAATACTGAACAAATGTTCCTAGGGAATATACACCGTTAGTTCCTGCAAAATCTGGTCACAATATTTTGTCAGCTGATCAATACATAGCCTTGTCTTATATATAAGTTTTGGTTCAACAACACCTCACTTAATGTATATCATTGATTCATTAACATTGAACTCATGGATGTAGCACTGTAACTCATATCTGAAGGGAACTCATCTAACACATGTACTCATGTACTTTCTCCGTGAGGCACATCACAGCCTTCTTGCTCTTAGGAACACTAGACAGCACTTCAGCCCTACATCTGGAGGTCATTTTAAATAGTAAAATCACTAACAGCTCAAAAATGTGAAATATGTCACACTAAATAGACTGAAAAAGATATGTTTGTAGTATGAGAGCTAAAACAAGAAGGCAGAGCATCATATTGGTTGACCTTCCCTAGGAACATACACATAGAATGACTCAAATTTTTAGCCACTCTGCACATATCTGTGAATGACCATGAATGAGCTGCAAGAATTGATCTGGGGGTTACAAATAGACTTTAATGAGTTGGCAAATTTAAAAAATATAGAATCTTTGAATGAGGATCATTTGGTCATATACGCATATATTCACATCTAAATATTTATTCATATATACATATATTCTTGTATTCACATCTAAAAATCTATTCCTCCCCCATAGACAATAAAAGTGTCAAATATTCAATAGGAGAACGGGAAAACAATAAAATAAGTGAAAAAGCAAAAACAAAAAACACAAGGCCTGTATCATAATGTCAGTGCTATACTACTGAAGAAAAATTAGAATGAGGGAAAAATGCATGCTGGATACTAACAGAAAATTATATTAGTTTATAACTGCTTAGACCTAATGTGGCCTTTCAAACCAATATTCTTCATGGTTCTATATAATTTGCCTTGTAAATATCACATGTCTGTTACCTCTGTTAATTGCATCATTATTTCTTTTTCACTCTAAAACATGTTCCAATATAAGCTATGGTAGAACATGCTGTATTAGTTGATTTTATATTGATCCTAGTTACCAACATTATCACCATCCCTTTCACTCTCATATTGAACTTTAACATTCCATACTATCTTAAATTACTGATCATTGCTTTTCTGTATGCCAGCAAGAATAAGAACAACTTGGAATTTTTAGAATTCTACAGAGTATATTTGAGCATCTGAACAAGAAGGCATAGTTCTAGATAATTGCCCTATGTTTATAAGGAAACCTGAGTGACGGAATATGATAATCCGTAAACATTTCAAATTAAGCAATACTTGGTTATTAACACAATAACATAATCAAGGCACAATGGTAATTTTTATTTTATTTCTAATTTTTTTCATAATTTAAAAAATTTCCATGTAAGTCTTTCAGACTACTGTACTTACTTTTGTTCAAAATTTGCAAAGAACTATGTCTCAGTTTGGAATCATATCAGTATGTTTATAATATACGGTTTTATAAATAGATTTTAAGCATTATTATAAAGCAGGCAGGCCGGGTCCAATGACCCAGAGGGGGTCCCGCAGGACCAGCTGAGAGGGTCCTTGGCTGCGCACAGGATAGAAATCCAACATGAGACAGCAGGAAGGGAAGCAGAGTTTACTGAAGATATAGAGAGAGTGTACAGATACGGGTAGAGTGTCTGGGAGATTCAGAAAGTAGAGGGAATCTCTGCTTTGCGTCTGAGGGTTTTATTGAGGATTGTGGTGTGGTGCATGTGTCCTCTCAGGCATCCAGGAACTGGTTAAACAAGGAAAAGGGTCCAGGTGTCCTCCATAAATCACTTATTCCTTAGAACCAGGGGATCTTGGTTTTGAGATGTCTAGCGCATATTCTAGAATATGCACAATGGTTTCATCCAGTCATTCTTGCCTGATCCTTCCTTAGATGTTATCTATTGTCCTGGAAGACTTTAAAGAAATGATCAACTCTATCCCTTACAAAGAGGACACACACTATGAGGCATGTGTAAGGTGTGGGTGCAGGTCCTAGCAAGAATAGAAGCAGGAAAAGGGGCAAAACCATTATAACATTTCTAGAATGTCTTCAGCTTCCCTATCTCAATTATATTAAGAGGAATAAAATTGTGTAGTTTTTCATTTGTCCCGTCTATTATTTCTGAAGCTATCCTTACCATCTAACTTTTACTTCCTTTCTTTGCTCTGTAATTATTTTCTTTGAGTTTTACTCTGCTGTTCTAGATTTCAGATTATCTTTCCAGTTGCACATTGCTGTACCCAAAACCTACCAACTGAATACACAACAACTGCTAGAGAGAGAGAGAGAGAGAGATAATTTACATAACTAAACACTGAATAACAGAGTTTGTAGAATAATTTAGTCTCATTGCTTTCAACGACGTTTGGAAATTCAAAGTATCTACTAGATATCACACTTAAAAGAGTAGTTAATTATCATGAACACACAGAACTAACAATGCTCACTTCCACTCAGGTTAGAATTATGCTACTTGCATACCACTTGGTCATGGTGCTTGGAATCTTTTAATTAAATATCCCTACGCAAATTTATTAATATAAATAAACATTTCAAGTTAATACATATTTTGTATCAAACAGTATTTGATTATTACACATTTGGTTCAAGATTTCTTCAACAAATACTTATACTAACTATTGAAAATTCATGTTCATGTATATATATATTTACACATACATATATGAACAAATTTTATACTCCCTGTTTTCAAAAATGCATCATTTTCTTTTTTTTTAAAAGATTTTATTTATTTATTTATATGACAGAGAGAGACAGCGAGAACAGGAACACAAGCAGGAGGAGTGGGGGAGGGAGAAGCAGGCTTCCCGCTGAGCAGGGAGCCTGATGCGGAGCTCGATCCCAGGACCCTGGGATCATGACCTAAGCCGAAGGCAGACGTTTAATGACTGAGCCACCCAGGCGCCCAAAAATGCATCATTTTCTTGTCATCCAATGATCATTTTGCATTTAAATCATTTCCTCTGGCCATTTTGTCTTGATACCCACTGGTACATTGAGCAGTTTGTGCCATATCAAAAAAAAAAAAAAAAAAAAAAACAGTGTCAGAAATAAGTGTAGAGTGAAGAAATATTGTAATCTAATTAACATGAGTTCGCTCCTTGGTGATTCACATAGAAACCACACTAGGGAGAGTTGTTGCACAAAGGAAACCTTATTTGTAGCAAATAAGGACATCATAGGGAATAAGCTCCAAAACTGTGACTCTCCAAGAAAGGATGAATGAGTCCTTTTATTTAGGGTTCGAAAGGGCATTCTTGTTCATTCTACACTGAGGCAAGCATAAGGCTGCCCATATTCTTTAAGGAAACATACTAGACATATGTTGTGTGTTATGTCAATGAGGCTTGTGCTTCTCCTTGGGCAGAGATTTTAGTATCGCAATGATGTGAAGGTAACTGTCGGTCACTCCATGGTCCATCTGACAGTCATGAGTTGGGGTCAAGTTCAAACTGGTCTGGGCCGCTGGAGCTCCTTGTCCAGGCGGTCGTTATTGCTTCAGGGGTAGTTCTGGTTTCCACGGGGGATGCTATGCCTGTAACTCTTTTGCCAGAGTTAAGAGATCAACTGGAAAGAAGAGCTTAAGGAAAAATATGGGACCAAGGTCAGTGGATACAAGCAGGTGAGTAAAGGTCAGGTCTTAGGGTAGAGCTGGTGACAATATCACAGCAAAAGATTATTTTAAGTGTCATTGCAAGACACGTTTTAAAAGAGGCTGTGACCTGAAAGCTCACAGAGAGAAAGAACTGGGGCGGGGGGGGTGTGGACATGGCAATTGTTCTGTATTATTTTCTAAAATTTATTAACCACTAAGTTCTCTGGGAAGAAAATGTGGACTTCGTTCCTATATATTATTTGATCCGTACTTTAAATTTTTGTCATCATATGGGCGCCTGGGTGGCTCAGTCGTTAAGCGTCTGTCTTTGGCTCAGGTCATGATCCCAGGGTCCTGGGATCGAGCCCCGCATCGGGCTCCCTGCTCTGCGGGAGGCCTGCTTCTCCCTCTCCCACTCCCCCTGCTTGTGTTCCCTCTCTCGCTGTCTCTCTCTGTCAAATAAATAAATAAAATCTTTAAAAATAAATAAATAAATAAATAAATAAATAAATAAATAAATAAATTTTTGTCATCATTTGATGAATAGCACAATTAAAACATTAATCAGTGATTTTACCATTCTTTACATTTTAGACACATATCATTTGGAGAAAAAACTAATTACAGAAACTTTCTCTTGATTATATTAACCAGAAGTGTTTTAGTAAAACAATATCTTGATTAAGCCACATAAATCATAACTCTTAATGTTTTTATCAATGGAGATCATGTATATTTTTACTGAGTCCAAATCAATAGCAGAAATAAATTAATGACGAAATAGCAAAGACCATATGGTAAATTCAATTAAATTAATTAAGAATTTAATTAGAAACAAATACGTGCCTAGCAGTCTATTAAATATTGAAGGGCATACAGAAGAAACACCAGGCACAGAACATGTTCTCCAGATACATACAACAGCATTTTAAAAATACATGAGATATACACCTGAAATAATTAAGACTAAGACAATTTAGGACTTTGGAATTGGAGTGGCTTGGGTATAAAACTCAGAACCCCAGCTTCTAAATCTTTAACTTTGGGCACATCGTTTGAATTCTTTAATCCTTAGAGCCTCAACTGTACAATGGGAATGTAAATACATCAGTGGGTTACTTCAAGGATAAATGATATGTGAATGTAAAATAGTTTATAAAATACTTGCCATATTGTAAATATTTTAAAAAGTGGTAAAAAGTGAAAATATGGCAGTTCGCACCAATTGACATGGTAATGACTATGTAGTATCTAGCCATATAGAGATGCGATAATATGGATGTTAAGAGGAAAGCCTACAAATGTGTACAGGATGATGCCATATGGGGTGGTGTAATAATTAGTCATGATTTTTCAGAGTGGTTGAAATGATAAATGATATTTATGTTTTATTTTGTCTTCATACTCTTCCATATTTTCAGAATAGTTTTTTAATAATAGTCATAGATTACTTTTTTTTTTTAAGATTTTATTTATTTATTTGAGACAGAGAGAATGAGAGACAGAGAGCATGAGAGGGAGGAGGGTCAGAGGGAGAAGCAGACTCCCTGCCGAGCAGGGAGCCCGATGCGGGACTCGATCCAGGGACTCCAGGATCATGACCTGAGCCGAAGGCAGTCGCTTAACCAACTGAGCCACCCAGGCGCCCCAGTCATAGATTACTTTTTAATCAAGAAATTGAATAATGAATGAGACATATTGCATCTGTCAATGTTCTCCAGTGAAACAGAACCTGGGGGTTGGGGAGAGACACAGAGAGAGAGAGAGAGAGATTAATTTATTATGAGGAACTGGCTCACACAATTTTAGAGGACAAGAAGTCTCATGATCTTTTATCTGCAAGCTGAAGACTCAGCGAAACCAGTGGTAAGATTTAGTCAAATGTCCAAAGTCCTGAGAACCAGGGGAGCTAAAGGTGTCAGTCACCCCAGGGCAGGATAAGAATGCCGATCCAGATCCACAGTCTGACTGAAAGAGAAATTCTACTTTATTCCAACTTTTTGTTCTACCAGGCACTCAACAGTTTGGATGCTATGCACTCACACTGGAGAGAGCAATCTGCTTTACTCAATCTACCAACTCAAATGCTAATCTCATCCAAAACAACCTAATAGACACACCCAAAAGAAATGTTTAGCCAAGTATCTTAGCATCCTGTGATCCAGTCATGTTGACATGGATCCTTCACATATATTGCAAAGACATTAAATTTTAAGAGCAATTAAGTATGGAAAATTTATTATCAGAGAATGCTATCTCTTCCACTATTCTGTAGTTATAAGAAGTACAGTGCATGTAGGGCATGAACTTGAAAGCACTGGACATAGTGACTACTCCCTTTTTGAAACATTTTGTCTTAGCTTCTAGGGCTGCCATCACAAAATATCATTGACTGGGTAGCTTAAATAACAGAAATGTTTTTAATCACAGTTCTGGAGGTTAGAACTTTCTAGTGAGATTTCTCTTCCTGATGTATAGATGATTGCCTTCCCATTGCATGCTCACACGTCTTTTTATCTGTGCAAGCATGGAGAAAAAGAGAGAGAGATCTTGTCTCTTAATTTTCTTAATAAGGATACTAGCCAAACCAAATTTGGGCCCAATGATTATTATGTCACTTAACCTTAACTCCCTCTCAAAAGGTCCTATCTCTAAATCCAGTCACATTTGGGGGTTAGAGCCTCAACATATGAATGGGGTGGGGCATATAAAATCCATGGCATCTTTATTTAAGCTTCTATAAGACACAGTCTTCTCTGATTTCTCTTGTCCTTTCACCATGAGACTGGCTTCATGGGTGTGCAAAATGTGTGTAGCTGCACAGAGTATCCTACTTAAAAGAGGCCCATGATTAATTATATTCTTTAATGATGTCATGTTAAAGTTATTAGTAGCTTTTTTAAATTAACTTTGTTTTTTATAGCAGCTTTTGGTTCACAGCAAAATAAGGTGAAAGTGCAGAGATTTCCCAAAGACCCTGCCCACACACAGCTTCCTCCACTATCACTAAGCCCCAGTAGAAGATAAATCTATTAAAACGGACTCATCTACACTGGTACGTCATTATCATTCAAAGTCCATAGTTTATGTAATTGTTTGCTCTTGCTTTTGTATATTCCATAGATTTTGACAAATTGTATGATGACATATACCCACCATTTTACTATTATACAAGATAGTTTCATGGCCCTAAAATTTTTCTTTGCTCTCTGCCTATCCATCCCTCCCTTCCCCCAGCCCCGGCAATCAGTGATCTTTTCACAGTCTCCATAGTTTTGCTTTTCCAGAATATCGTGTAGTTGGACTCATACAGTACACAACCTTCTCTGATTGGCTTTCACTTAGTACTATGTGTTATATTTCCTCCATGTCTTTCCATGGCTTGATAGCTCATTTATTTTTATCAGGGAATAATACTCCATCGTCTGGATATACCAAAGTTTATTCATCCATTCACTTACTGAAGGGTATCTTGGTTGCTTTTAAGTGTTAATGTTTGTTTTGGGTTTTTTTTTTTCTCACAACACTTTTAATATCTCACTCTACTTTCTTTTTGCTTGCATGGTTTCTAGGAGAAATCATATATTATAATTCTCATCGTAGCTGTTCTTTAAGTGCCACCCCCCCCCCACCGCTGACTTTGTTCAAGACTTTTTCTTTATCTTTGATTTTCTGAAATTTAAATATGATTTGCCTAAGTGTAGCTCTTTTTATATTTACTTCTTGATGCTCTTCCAACTTCCTATATCTATGGTTAGATGTCTGACATTAATTTGAGGACATTTTCAATCATTATTGCTTTGATTATTGCTCCTGTTCCTTTTCTTTCCTTTTGGTATTATTATTTGTGCATCTTATGCCTTGTGTAGTTGTCCCATGGTTCCTGGCTATTCTTTTTTTTTTTTTTCCAAATATTTTTCTCTTTTCAGATTTTGAAGTTTCTATTGTCATATCCTCAAGCTCAGCCATACCCAGTCTTCTAATGTGTCCATCAGACATTCATTTTTATGACACTGGTTCTGATTTCTTTTTTTTTTTTTATTCTTTTTTTTTAAGATTTTATTTATTTATTTGACAGAGAGAGAAATAGCGAGAGCAGGAACACAAGCAGGGGCATGGGAGAGGGAGAAGCAGGCTTCCTGCCGAGCAGGGAGCCCTATGTGGGACTCGATCCCAGGACCCTGGGATCATGACCTGAGCCGAAGGCAGACGCTTGACAACTGAGCCACCCAGGCGCCCAACACTGGTTCTGATTTCTAGCATTTCTTTTTTATTAATTCTCAGAATGTCCATCTTTCTCTTTACATTATCCATATGTTTTCCATTAAAGCCCTAGCATATTAATCATAGTTTTAAGAAAATTTCTTATCTGATAATTCCCACTTTCTTGCCATATCTGTCTCCGGTTCTAAGAGTGGTTCATTTTCTTTAGACTCTGCGTTATTCCTTAGTATGTCTTGCCATTTTTGTTGAGAGGCATAGATGATCTACCGAGTGAAAGAAACTGCTATACATCGGTGTTGAGTCATGTGGTAAAGTGTGGGGGAACAGGGATGTGTTCCATAATCCTATGATAAGGTGCCAGTCTTCTGGCGAGGCTGTACCTTAACTGTGAACTTCACCGGTGCTTCTCAGTTTTTTACCCCCTTACATGGGAGAGAATGGCTGAAGTTCACTGGAGTTGTGTTTTTCCCTTCCCCCACACAAAAGGCTAGCCAGGGATGGAGTTGGGTATTTCCCTTCTCCCAAGTATGTCAGGCTCCAGTAAAAGTTTCTCCTTAGAGCAAGTTTTGCTAAGAAGAGCAGCAAGTTTTGGTGCCTTTCAAATTGACTCATTTTCCCCTCTCCCTGCCAGAAGCCTGAGGGGATTTTTCTGCAATATTCACTGCAAGTCCGGGTACAACTCCTAGAGGTAAAATTGGGTCCCCCTGGGGTTTTTCTCTCTCAGACTTGTCGACACCAAGAGACTCCAGCAATTTGTCAATTACAGTTTAGGTTTTCCAGCCCCAGTACTGGTTCCTGGGCAGGTTTCTGCTCCCAAAGCTGGGATTCTCTGTATCTGCCTGTCTCTCTAATTTTGCTGTCAGCAGTTTGCCTTGGCCTCTCACTTCTATAATAGATCTACAAAGAGTTTGATTTTTTAGTTTTGGGGATTTTTACTTGTCATTATGATGTAGTGAAGACTTCTAAGCTTTTTAAATGCTGGACTGGAAACCAGTAATTCAAGTTCTCAGCGGTTTGTTTGTTTGTTTGTTTGTTTGTTTGTTTGTACAAGGGGCCCACGTTTTTGAGTCCTGCAAATGGCGTAGGACAGACTGTTACAGTGCCCAGAAGCTCTGCTCCTGCCTTCTTCCTCTCTCCCTCTCTCCCTGTTTTGCTCTCACCCTCCTAGAACTCCCTAGGTGATCTCATCCATGATGCGTGTCTAACAGTCTGTCCTCTGCTGACTCCTCCCAGATGTACTATATACCCAATGCCGACTTGGTTGCTATCTTGACTCTCATATCTAGTAAAAATCTGAAATATTTTCCTTGTAGATTTTTCATCATCATCATAGGATCACCATACGCATAATCACACCATCAAAAGCAAAAAGTCTGAGAATCCTTTTATGTTTAATTCTTTTATTCCCTTCAGATTCTACATGCAATTCAATAGAATGGCCTGCCAGTTCTACCTTCACAATCAGTGCCAACGCAGACGACCTCTCACCCTTTCTATTATTCTGTCATGAACTGCTATCAGTAATCAGGCCACAGATAGAATGAATCCATTCCTCTGACACGTCCACAAGAAAGCAAATCTATAGAGACAGAAAGCAGAGTAGTGGTTGCCTAAGGTTTGGGATGGGAATGGAGATGAACTGCAGGGGGACATAATGGATCTTTGGTGGGAGGAGAGGGATGTTGTGGTTAAACTGTTGGGTAGTTACTAAAAATCAAGGATTTGTACACTTGAGATGGATAAACTTTGTGATACATAAAATATACCTCAACAAAGCTATTGAAAAAACAAACCCTTAGCCACCTGTCCCTCTTTTCCTAAACCTGTACCTACAGAATGCATTCTCAACTCAACTGCCAGAATAAAACTCCTATCAGTCAGTCACTCCTCAGGTTTCCAGCGACTTCTCATCATCTTGCCCAGATACCTGATTTTCTGTTCTACTACAGCCTTGGTACACTCCAGCTGCATTTGATTTATTTTTGTTTCACGAACTAGCAAATCTTGTTTCTGACTTGAGCTCATATTTGTTATTATCTTGGCCATTGGCTGGTGTCTTCTCATATTTAGGCATAATGTCAAAGCTCACAGGGCTTCCCAGATAACTCAGCTATAACACTCTCTCCCTTGATCCTAGTTAATCTTCTTCATACCATCTGTTAGTCTCTGAAATTCTTAATTCTGTGTTTATATCTTTAGATTTGCTTCTTCCATCAAAATATAAGTGCCTTGAAGGCAGGGATTCTGCTTATTCACCAGTAAATTCCTAATGCTCAGATGAGTATCTGTTAAATGTTAGGGGCTTTTTGATTGATTGACATTAGAAATGAAGCATAAGAGTGAATTAAAAAGACACCTTTAGTTGTATAAGAAAAAAGTTTAAAAAAGAAATCTAAGGGGTGCCTGGGTGGCTTAGTCGGTTAAGTGTCTGCCTTCGGCTCAGGTCATGATCTCAGGGTCCTGGGATCGAGTTCCGCATCGGTCTCCCTGCTCAGTGGGGAGACTGTTTTCTCCCTCTCCCTCTGCCTCTACCCCTTGCTTGCATTCTGTCTTTCTCTCTAATAAATAAAATCTTAAGGAAAAGAAGTCTAAGAAACATAACTGCGTATCTCTTCCTAAATACTATGTCATTTTTTTATAACATTCATAATACAAATGGTTCTTTAAAATGTTACTCATGCCAGATTTTTTATCCACATTCTTCATCATTATAATCTTAATACTACTTAACAAGCATAGCATGTTCCAGCTTCAAACTGCTTCATAAATAACTGACATTAATTAGTCATTATCGATTGATTTGTTGAATTAATCTCATTTCTAAAATTTCATTTTTATTAAAGATAATTAAGAAGGTGTCCAAACAGGATCTGAAGCTATATCTAATATCTCCTGTGTATATATTGTGTCTCAGTAAGAAATGGGAAATTCTTTTTTTCTGTATATTTCTAAATTAGTACAGTTAAAATGACCTTCAGCTAACACCTAATTTATTCATAGTCTCTCACTTTTCTTTCTGGATCTCAAAATACTTAAAAATGTCCTATGATAATACATTTTCTAATCATGGTCCAAAAAGCTCACAGGCGATCAGAATAAATTCACTATTTCACTTCCTTCTTGTCTTTCAATATATCTTGAATTTTTATTTTTATTAATAATGTTTGGAAAGCATTTCTGTGTTTTATCATACTATATCCTCAGATTTGGGATATTTACAATTAACAAAATCCATCTCAATTTTAAGTTTTATATTTTATGCTACACAAAGAACTTCTAACCCCGAGCAACAAAATATCAACAAAGTATGAAAGAACAGTACTCATCTTTCCACTGGCATTTCCATTGTATTTAATGCTTTCACATTCTTCATTAAGAGAGATTAGAAGTTACTTTAAACACTGTAAAACCCAGCCTAAATGTCTGTTTTATATCATTTTAGTAGTATGAATTATAGAAAAATAACACTCCCTGAACGGCAGTTTTAAAACTCTCAGCATTTGTGTTTGCTATCTTCTGTCAGTAATAGCAAAACTGAATCAAATTTGAACTACTATATGGAGATCTCTAGTCAATATACCAAAAATAACAAAATGTCAAAAATGACTTGGCTTGTCCAACAAATAAAATATATAACAATATTTTATCACTTTTATTCCTCTAACAAATCTAGCTTTAAATTTGGTGTCTTTTTTTTTTTTTTTTAAAGATTTTATTTATTTATTTGACAGAGAGAGACACAGCGAGAGAGGGAACACAAGCAGGGGGAGTGGGAGAGGGAGAAGCAGGCTCCCCGCAGACCAGGGAGCCCGATGCGGGACTCGATCCCAGGACCCTGGGATCATGACCTGAGCTGAAGGCAGTTGCTTAACCAACTGAGCCACCCAGGCGCCCCAAATTTGGTGTCTTTTCATTTCCACATGTGGGTGACCATATTCACAGTACAGCTTTGAGTTACTTTGATGTAGGCATTTCCCCCCCGTCATCTGCTTTTATAATCTTATTCACCCAAATTCCAACCAAACAAAAGCAAAAAAATTACAAAGTTTCATGCTAATATATCAAACAATATTTCTGGTTGAATGTAGGTTCACTAAGCGCAATTGTGTGATCCCTACTCAGAACCCTTGAAACCAGCTTAGATGAGTGATTGAATATACTTTTATTTTTACCTTGTTATGATAGGGGGGAATTCCCATAAAAAGTGCTAGGACTTTTTCTCTGCATATGACACATCATGTATTTGTATCCTTTTCCTATTTGGTCTCCATTTAAATGAGGTATACTATGTTTATAAGGTTAATCATATAGTTTTTTTAAATTTTATTTTATTATGTTAATCACCATACATTACATCATTAGTTTATTATTATGTTATGTTAATCACCACACATTACATCATTAGTTTTAGATGAAGTGTTCCATGATTCATTGTTTGCGCATAACACCCAGGGCTCCATGCAGAACGTGCCCTCCTCAATACCCATCACCAGGCTAACCCATCCTCCCACCCCCTCCCCTCTAGAACCCTCAGTTTGTTTCTCAGAGTCCATAGTTTCTCATGGTTTGTCTCCCCCTCCGATTCCCCCCTTCATTTTTCCCTTCCTACTATCTTTTTTTTTTTTTTAACATATAATGTATTATTTGTTTCAGAGGTACAGGTTTGTGATTCAACAGTCTTGCACAATTCACAGTGCTCACCATAGCACATACCCTCCCCAATGTCTATCACCCAGCCACCCCATCCCTCCCACCCCCCACTATATAGTTTTGACCATATTGTAGTTTGTTTTAGTTGCAATGTAAATTGATACACTGAGGGAGTTACTAGGGTGAGAAATCTATTATTAATTTTACTATAATAATTTACTATAATAGCAATAGTATGTATTAGTTTCCTAGGGCTGCTATAACAAAGCACCACAAACTGGAGCATTGGAAACAACAAAAATTTATTCTTTTACAATTCCAAAATCAAGGCAGAGGCAGGATTGGTGCCATCTGGAGGCTCCGAGGGAGGAAGTGTTCCATGCCTCCGTCCTAGTTTCTGGCAGTTGACAGAAATTTTTGGTGTTCCTTGCCTTCTAGATGCATCCATCCAATCTCCACCTCCATGTTTTCATGTTCAAATTCCTCATTTCTTAAAAGAGCACCCTTCATACTGGTTTAGAGCCCAAGCTAATCCAGTTTGATTTAATTATGTCTGCAAAACCCTATCTCCAGGTAAGGTTACATACTGGGGTTCTGGGTGGATGTGAATTTGGGGGGAGGACACTATTCAGCCTAATACTGTCCACCCTCTGCACCCCCCCAATTCAAATCCTTTCCATGTGCAAAATACATTCACCCAATCTCAACATCTCCAGAAGTCTTAACCCATTCAAGCATTAACTCTAAATCTAAAATCTCATTTAAATATCAACTCAAAAATGTTCCAAATCTTATTATCTATATCAGATAAAAATGAGTCTCTGCATATTGTCCATCTTAGGACAAAATTCCTCTTTGGCCAGTGATCAATAAAACTAGAAAACCAGTTATCTGCTCCCAAAATACAGTCATAGGTCAGAATGGAATATATATTCCTATTCCAAAAGGGAGAAAATGAAGGAAAAAAAAAAAAATAGGGCTTACTGGTCTAAAGCAAGTTTGTAACCTATCAGAGCAAATTCCAGTAGTTCTCTAAGCCTGAAAGTAATCTCCCGTGGCTAGAAGCTCTGTCCTCTAAGCCTTCTGGGACAGTCCACGCCCTTGACCCTCAGGCAACAAACTTGTCCTTTCTGGCCTCAGCATCTTTGTTTCTGCTGTCAGCGTCATTCCTCTGACATTTTGTCCCGTCTCTCTCCTTTTCAGTCTAGGCTGGTAGTGTCCATATAAAATTCTCAAAAGCCTTATTATTGCTCTTTTGTGACTGTCAGGGGTATATACACCATTAAATATGAGAGTTCTCTGCAGATCTCTCCTGGATAATCCCATGTCTATTCCGGGCTTCTGCTGAGATGGTTATTGCATCCATAAGTCACA
Organism: Mirounga leonina; assembly: GCF_011800145.1. NCBI lineage: Eukaryota > Metazoa > Chordata > Mammalia > Carnivora > Phocidae > Mirounga > Mirounga leonina. Next base: position 30,268,672 of record NW_023270320.1, on the reverse strand, counting down.
TTCCTAATCTGTTTAGCAAAGATTTCCCAGCTACACCTTCGGGCTTGTTTCCAAGGCAGACTATCTAGATATGCTGAGAATTTTCCAATTCATCAAGTGCTGATTCCTTTGTGTTTAGGAGCTTCTTCCTCAGTTTCTCTCTTTCCTCTTACATTGCATTATAAGCAGCAAAGAGAAATGAGGCTTGACCTTTTGCACATTGCTTGGATAGCTCCTCAGCTGAATATCCACATTTATTACTTGCAAGATCTACTTTCCACCCAACAGAAGTTAATTCACTCACATTCTCTATCACTTTAAAACAAGGATCAGGGTGCCTGGGTGGCTCAGCTGGTTAAATGTCAGACTCTTGATCTCAGCTCGGGTCTGGATCTCAGGGTGGTGAGTTCAAGCCTTGTGCTGAGCTCCATGCTGGGCATGGAGCCTAATTTAAAAATAGAAAAACAAGGATCATCTATTCCAGTGTCCAATAGCATGTTTCTCATTTGTGCCTAAGACCTTACCAGAAGTACTTTAACACATTTCCAGCAGTATTCTGTTCATGATAATACATGTTTTCCTAAGATACAGACATTTTCTCTATTTTTTTAACTTCTTTTTGAGGCCTCACCAGAATTGCCATTAACATCTATTATTTCTAAAAAACAGTCTCTTCAAGGCAACCTAGGCTTTTCTATACTGAGCATCAAAATTCTTCCAGCCTCTATTACCCAATTCCAAAAGCCACTTCCACATTTTTCTGTGTTTGTTACAGTAACGCCCTACTACCCAGTATCAATATCTTAATTTCCAAGGGCTGCTGTAATAAAGCCCAACAAACCAGGGGAGTTAAAACAACAGAAATGTATTCTGTCATAGTTGGGAGGGTAAAGTCCAAAATCAAGATATCAGCAGGGTTGGTTCCACCTGAAGACTCTGAGGAAGAATCTGCTCTCTTTCCTAGCTTCTGGAAGTTGCCAGAGATCCTTGGTGTTCCTTGCCTTGTAGATGCACCACTCTAATCTCTGTCTCTATCATTACGTGGTGTTTGCCCTCTGTGTCTCTGTGTCCAATTTTCTTTATTTTTATAAGGGAATCCACTTTTCATAATTTGAGATGGGCATTATTCAGCCCCGTACAGCATATTTTAAGGAAACAGGTAAATCTGATAGTATGACATATTAACCAAATAACCCAATATTTGGAACTATCTATGTAAATGTAATTCCTTAATTTGAAGAACTGAGAAAAAATGACATAAAATAATTTGTTGCCTTCACTTTTTGTAAAATAAACAAAACCATCATTATAATATGAATATCTATTTTACTAGCAGAAATTACTACTGATTAGTGATCAAACAATAAAAGTTAAATATTAAAATTTAATTGATAAACTTGAATTGATCAGTCACTTACTTTTGAGTATTACAAGTTTTATCTTATGTACTTCTCATTTTCCCTCCATAACCCACATAAGTTATTATTAAGTCCATGTTAACAAATATGGAAATTAAAGGTAACAGATTCAGTTACTTGATTCCCATGGGAATGAGGAGACAGATCTGCTTGATGGCATGCTTTAGCATGCCAAACGTGTTTATTTTGCTACAGTCTTCTTCAAAAAAATTTTTTTTGCTCTTTCCTATTTCTTTTAGTTATTAAATCTTCCTTCTAGTACCGGATAAACTTTATCATCATAAATTCCTTTTTGATTCCCTTAACTTGAAGGTAGTCTTGCCTAAGATCTACTGCAGAAAGCATGGTAAGTACTGATCGCATTCAAATTTATTTGACAAAATATTAATGAAGGTAATATACTATCTATATGCTGATAGAGAAATTTAGATCTATGGAGGCTTACAATTATGGTTTTATCACAGAAATTATTTAAAAGTCAGTCACTCTCATAGTCACTGTGTATTAAAAAAGGAACCAGGCTTTGGGCAAAGAAGAATGTTCATCAAAATTGAAAGTAAGATTCATGTCATTATTAGTGTTTTCCTTGGGGCCATGGTGCTACTTCCCACAGTGTCTTCTGTCCGTTCTTCATTGTGTTCTTGGAAAATGGGAGTACGTGGAGGAGTGGGCCTCTGGTGGGGGCTCTGTGGGAGGATAAAAATAGAATTTGTGGATTTATCTACCAGTCAGAAATTTTCTTTAGTAGCTTAAAATGACTTATAACCATGATTATTACATTAATTTTTATGACACCCTTGGGCGACAGTTTGAAATATCATTTTCGCTATTTTTAGAGAGAGAAACCTAAAATTAACAGATTAAATAACTTTGCACAGGGCAAACAAGTCCTGAAGTGGGAACAGCGTTCCCAGAACAGGACTTAAGTCTACTAGTCTGTAAAAGTACAGGAAATCTTTCACCAAAGGCAGAAATCCAGTTCCAGATAGGCCTCTTAAAGGCCCTTAGGCTTCCCATGCAATGCAGTAAGACGGTGAACAAGATAGACAGTCTGAACATTTGGATTAAAATCCAGTATCTGCCTAGGTTACTTCTTAACCAGTGCATGACTTTATGCAAGTTGCATAACTTCTCTGAGCCTCAGTTTCTACCTAACAATTCTGTTCCGCTGTGTTTTAGCGATTGAATGAGAACGTATATACATGCAAACACTAAGCCTAATGGTTTGGCACATGACGGGCACTCCTGGAAACATCCACGTCAGTTAATTACATCCACACATGCCTCCAGGGCACAAGATTGCAAGTCACAGTTAGAAGTCTATTCCTACCTTTAATGACCCTCGATTAAGTCTCTGAGAAACATTTATTTAACAAGCCCGTTGTGCTCAGCCTGGCATGCTTGAAGTACATTAAAAAGCACCTGTTTGGGTCCTGTAGTCATTCTTCATCAGAACTGAAGAATGACTAACCTAGTAAGCCAAGCAGAGTCCGGAAATGCCACTAGTGTGTCTTTCAAACTGGAATTTACGTTTGCTCCATAAAGCAGACAGGTACGATGTGCGTCTCAAATATAGTTAACAGTCAACAATTCGTTAAGGGTAAAAGAAAAGCACAATATAAATATCAGAGCACTTTTTTTATTCTTTTAAAGATTTTATTTATTTGAGAGAGAGAAAGAGAGAGAGTAGGAGCAGAGGGAGGGGGAGAAGTAGGTTCCCCGCTGAACAGGGAGCCCGATGTGGGGCTCTATCCCATGACCCTGGGATCATGACCTGAGTCGAAGGCAGACGCTTGACCACTGAGCCACCCAGGCGCCCCAATATCAGAGCACTTCCGTCAGAGAAGTTATGCAGACCCAGAAATGATAGCCTGAGTAGCTTTATTCACTTTATTCAACTAAGGATTGAAAGTATGATTATTAACCATTTGTGAAATTTCTTCATATAATATTAACATAATTTATACTCCCAAATACTTCATTATAGAAATCTAGGCTCCATCCTAGTAATCTTAAGAATTGAATGTAGTTTTAAGGTAATAATGATCAGGGAAAAATATTCTAAGTATATTTTACCTATTAAGTATATTTTATTGACTGATCTATTGACTGCGGTCTTGATTTAAAATTATAACATAAACAATTCCTTTCCCACAAATATTATGTTTAATTTTATAGGATGGATTTTACAATAATAAAGGCATATTTATTTTGCATTTTTGAATATTTGAAGCTTCTCTTAAAAATTGTTTTCCAACTTTAAAAAACCTATCAAATGTACATGCCTAGCTTTCATACAGAATTTCCTTATTTTTATGTAAAAAGACTATAAAATATAACGTCCTCTACTCTGTGATGTTGTTTTAGGATTAAACAACAACAGCAAAAACATCAAAAAAAAAAAAAACCTTTGTAGCTAAATCCAAAAGGAAATATTTTCAGGCAGGGCAGACAGGGAATATACCTTGCAAATTATAATGAGTTAAAATGCTTTAGTTAAGAAGAGAGGTGCATGCATTCACAGAGCACTTATCAAGAGCTGCCTCTTGGCTTCTCATCAGGCTTTGCCGGGGATCATTTAGGGAGGGTTCTCACCTCAGAGCTTATTTGCAATCTAAATGTAATATATATTGATTTAAAAACAATTTCAGAGCTGCATTTTTTTCCAAGAAAGTTTAGTTTGTAATTAACCCCTTGTTTCTGGGAATCAGAGTTTGCATATTAAAAATTAAAAATATAATTAGCACTAACAATTAAAACTATTATTACAGGTTTATACCATCCCCAATATCTTCAGAGATCAAATAGATTAAATTTTGTCTTAAAATAAGTACTTCTGTATCCTACTAAAAGCAAAAAATGTATTTGGATGGAATAAATTATTTCCAAAGAATCAAAAGTTAACTGCCATGTTATATTTAGTAGAAACTGTGAATTGCATATTTGCTTGTATTCTTGAATTATTTACATGGGTGCGGATGACTTAAAATTTCTGGAAGGCATAAATCTGATGATGACTAAGGCAGGTATAAAGAATACAAGACTAAATCCTATGTCAATCCTATTATATACCTAGGATAGTATTAGTCTGGCAAAGAAATTGAATGATATTATGAAAACACATGGCCATGATATATAGTGACAATATAATAAATCCTTTATTCATGAATTTACGTTTTTATGAACCCATTTATATTTTCAGTATTTACCTTTTAAAATAATAAACACCATAGGTTTACTACCAGTAAAACCTTAAGGAGATCAGCTGTCTACATCTCAGAAAACATGATTGTATATTGCCATTAACACACACGCACACAAACATACACACACACACACCGACCTAGACACCTTCAGTTGCTCAGCTGTCAATAGATCAGCCCAAAGATATACAGCATAAGGCAAAAGAGAGAGGTAGCAATGTGGGGGGCGGAGAGAAGGATAGGAGAAAGGGAGGAGAGAGGGAGGAAGGAAAAAAGAAGGAATCTAATCCAAATTTTAAAGAGTATATCTAGTGCATTGTGGCTTGCTGTTATCACTTGGAGGGGAAAAAAAATAGTCCATTATGATGGGTTTATGAAGTCTGTTATAAAGAGGACAGAATTTTCACACAAAAGCTAATAAAAATGGCAGAAGACAGAGGGAAAAAAAGCTAAGGAAAATGAGGATGCTACTAGTAATTTGAATAGAATTAAAAACTATCATAACTAGAGTACCCTTAGACACTGATGGCAGAAATCTTCCAACAAACAAAAGTGATGTGAAGCAGTTTCCGTGGGGGTTCTACTGCCCTGAGAGCTTGAGTTGATTCACCTCTATGGGTGTGCACTGGGGGTGTGAGTCCACTAAGAATGAGAGGACAGACAGTTGCACTTCAAGCCAACGAACTGAGACTCTCCATTAGGAGGCAGAACAAGGTTAGTCTGACTGTTCTTGAATGTGCTAGTTCTACAGAAACCCAGAACACCAAACATCTGATAAATGGGAATGTGATCATCCTAGAGCATCTGCATGTATCCCATATTTCTTCATTACTACCAAATCTAAACCAATGCAAGGAGAGACACAGTATCTGGTGTCAGACATATTACTCCCTGGACTCTCTTCTAGGATTTTTATGGCTTCAGGTCTCCTGTTTATGTCTTCAACCCATTTTGAGTTTATTTTTGTGAATGGTGTGAGAATTTTGTCCAGTCATTCTTTTGCATGTAGCTGTCCAGTTTCCCCATACTATCTGAAGAGACGATCTTTTTCGCATGAGCAGTGTTGTTGTTGGAAATATATTTGCTGTCCTCTTGCTTTCCAATTATTTGGATAGAATTAAAGACTATAATAACTAGGTATTATAACTACTTCTACTATTACTTTGGTTTAGTTTAGAAGTAGGGAGTTTTGGAAGTTTTAATACCACTTCAGAAAATGTTTTGGGAAAAACCAATTCATTGTCCATGGATCCCACTCATGAATTCATCTTAATTGAAGATAATGTTTTGAATTTGGCTTATTCTTGTATTCTGGTCAAAGTAAAATATTAATGACATTTTTAATATTTATTCTAAAATGTCTTCTGTTGGAGCTGTTATTCCTCCTTGGCGTCACTGCTACACTTGGAGGCCAGCCTTCTGGTGATGAATGAAGCCACCTCATGCCTCCCTCCCTGAGGTATCTGGAAGTTAGTCATTCCTAACCCCTCCCAACTTGAGGGACACTCTGAACATACCTAAGATGATGTAAACACTTATGGCATGGTCTCATCACGACTATCTGCCTCTCAGAAAACCTCACTAAAAAGTGAGCTCCGTTAAGCAGCCTTGCATTTTTCATCTTTAAATTCCCTGCGACAAGCATAAAACTTGAAAGAGCTTTCTGGATTTTAATGTCTTTGTTTTTCCTTCAAGTGCGTTCAAGGAGGACCATCAATTTTTATTAATTTTATTATGTATTAGATATAAAGAGGATATCAGAAATGAGTTTATTAAACATGTTGAGATTTCAAACCTACCTAAATTTTTTTTTAAAAGATTTTATTTATTTATTTGACAGAGACACAGAGAGTGAGGGGACACAAGCAGGGGGAATAGGAGAGGGAGAAGCAGGCTCCCTGCTGAGCAGGGAGCATGATGCGGGGCTCGATCCCAGGGTCCTGGGATTATGACCTGAGCTGAAGGCAGAGTTTAACAACTGAGCCACCCAGGCGCCCCTCAAATCTACTTAAATTTGAAAAAGAAATTTAAACTAGTGTTTTCTAAATACTGATTAGTTTTTAAACTCCTTTAAACTCTTACAACTTTTTTTTTTTTTGCAACTCTTATACAGCATCTTAAATTCTGAAATTTGAAAAACCCCTTGTTAGGCATAAAGCATTTAAAGGGATAAAAAAATTTACTTTTTGCCATTAAAGGCAACTTGGTAAATGTTAATTTTTCTTTTTTCTCCTTCTATTAACCCTTTTGTTAGATATTAGGACAGAAACCTTGTTTTCTTAGTCTAGCATTTCCCAAATTAGTATCAAACTGATCATCCAGAGATCAACAAGTGATTTTTTTTTTCCAAATAGACTCCTTGCTAAGATTCCTTTTTTAAAATTGCTAGCTTAGGGCGCCTGGGTGGCTCAGTTGGTTAAGCGACTGCCTTCGGCTCAGGTCATGATCCTGGAGTCCCGGGATCGAGTCCCGCATCGGGCTCCCTGCTCGGCAGGGAGCCTGCTTCTCCCTCTGACCTGCTTCCCTCTCGTGTGCTCTCTGTCTCTCTCATTCTCTCTGTCTCAAATAAATAAATAAAATCTTTAAAAAATAAAATAAAATAATATTGCTAGCTTAAGTGAAGATCAACTATTATTACTGCAATAGGTGATTGGTTTCAAGAGAGTTTAATTTCAACAAGAGAGATTATAATTCATCAAAATCCTCTCATATTCCTGGAAACATTTATATCAACACCTTTCTACTCCATCTTACCCCCATCCCAAACTAGAAGCTGAAACAGAAAATTTTAATTGGTAAAGGCCAGCTGTTTATAGGTGGGTATTTTTTTTAAAGCAGTTTAAATTTGCATAAAGAAAATTGGGATAAAAAGGACCAAATTATTACTCTTTTTCACTTTAAAAATATAATTGTATTGGTAGTTCTTTGGTTTCACTGGGGTTCACTCCTTTGGTCTTTGTTTTCTGTTTGGTAGCATTTTCTTTTTTTTTCTTTTCCTTTTTCCTTTTTTTTTTTTGTAATTAAACTACAAACCAATTCTGATGGGAGTTCTGGCAGAGAAGTCTAAATTGCATTATTGTGTTGGACCATAAACATTTTTTCTGGGATTCCATAAGGACATGGCTTGACCTAACAATAGTGTCCAAAAGAAAATGTGTCAGCTTATGAGAAGTGGAAAAAGACAATGAAAACATGGCATAGTTGAGCTAATGTGGACAAGGCTACTGATTAAGTATTTGAAGTGTGCTTGGTGTTTATCTTTTTGCGCTAACTTCATATGCAGCAACCGTAATAGGGCCATTTAGTGCCATCATGATATTTCTGCTTATCCAGATGTCATATAAATTCAATTTCAACGGTATCTAGGTCTTCAAAGACCATATGCTATCTCTAGGGAATGTCTGTGCAATCTACTTGCCAGATGTGAAACCAGAGCTATGAACCAGCAATTTTCTGACTCACAGTTACAGCATTTATGGTCTGATACCACCGTCCACATGAAGGAAGAACGCAGACCTGCTTCATTCACTGTACAGTGTAAGGATGTAAGTAGTGCAATAATTTGAATGATCTTACATTATGCTTTCTTAATTGTGCTTTACCATCCTTAATGTGCTCTGCCCCTGTGTATTTTGTGTGAGAAATTAGAAATATGCATAGCAAAGTAAGTATATTTCTCCTTTAAAATGATTTATTGCACTTCTGTAATGTAATAGCTTCTCCCTACAATGCGTATCCCTTATTAGAGAATCCAAATATCTTTCCTGTTGCAAAATACCCAATTGATATTCCATAATGGTTCATTTTATGTGTCAACTTGATTGGGTTAAGAGATGCTCAGATAGCTGGTAAGACATTATTTCTGGTTATGTCTGTGAGGGTATTTCTGAAAGGGATTAGCATGACCTTCAGTAGACTGAGTAAAGAGACCTGTTCTCACCCCTGTGGGTGGGAGTCCTCCAATCTACTGATGGCCCAAATAGAACAAAAAGATGAAAGAAGGACCAATTCCCTCTCTCTTCTTGAACTAGGGCATTCATCTTCTCCTGCATTCAGGCATCAGAGTTCCTGGTTCTCAGGCCTTCAGACTCCGACTGAATTATATCACCCATTTCCTGGTTCTTCTTCACCTTGCTGACAACAGACTGTGGGACCACTCTGCCTCCATAGCCATGTGAGCCGACTCTTGTAACAGATATTTTCATATATGTATGTATATCCTCTTGGTTCTGCTTCCCTGATATGATACCCAAAGTTGAAGATGTCCTAGAGCATTCACACTAGTTGGATTTATTGTCAAGGAGGAAGTGGCTGGAGAGGGCGGGATGTGTGCACTTGTGTTAAAGCAAGTGACATGGGTACTCGGACCATAAAATGAATATAATGCAAGAGGAAACAAAGGGGAACTAAGGACTGACCCAGGCATTACCCAGTGTATCCTGTTTAGCCCTGCCATTTTCTTTCTTTTTTTTTTTATTCTTATGTTAATCCCCATACATTACATCATTAGTTTTAGATGTAGTGTTCCATGATTCATTGTTTGTGCATAACACCCAGTGCTCCATGCAGAATGTGCCCTCCTCAATACCCACCACCAGGCTAACCCATCCTCCCACCCCCCTCCCCTCTAGAACCCTCAGTTTGTTTTTCAGAGTCCATCGTCTCTCATGGTTCGTCTACCCCTCCAATTTCCCCCACTTCATTCTTCCCCTTCTGCTACCTTCTTCTTCTTTTTTTTTTTCTTAACATATATTGCATTATTTGTTTCAGAGGTACAGATCTGAGATTCAACAGTCTTACACAATTCACAACGCTTACCAGAGCACATACCCTCCCCAGTGTCTATCACCCAGTCACCCCATCCCTCCCAACCCACCCCCCACTCCAGCAACCCTCAGTTTGTTTCCTGCGATTAAGAATTCCTCATATCAGTGAGGTCATATGATACATGTCTTTCTCTGTTTGACTTATTTCGCTCAACATAATACCCTCCAGTTCCATCCACGTCGTTGCAGATGGCAAGATCTCATTCCTTTTGATGGCTGCATAATATTCCATTGTATATATATACCACATCTTCTTTATTCATTCATCTGTCGATAGACATCTTTAGCCCTGCCATTTTCTTGTGCATTTTACTTTTTCCTTTCTTTTTCCTGTTGACTATATCATATTTAATGGAAAATCAAATTTTCACCCTCTGTCATCTTAGAAAGACTACAGTAAATTCACTTTACTCCAGTCTTGGGCTGAATTAAATCCCCGGCCTAAATCTAGCAATTGTTAAAGGTGCAATAAACTAAGAAATAGATTTCATATGGAGTTTTAAGCAAAAGAAATTTTGGAATTTCACATAAAGGTAGCATCCACCTGATTTACCCATCAATGGTGGGGCAGTGGCAGTTTTTATTTGGTTTAGTGGTTTAATGGTTTTAGGGTTTAGAGTAAGGTGTGTTTTTACCACTTGTGGTCTACTTTTTGGTTATATAAATATATATATATATGTATTTAATTAAAAAAAATCAGACTGATACAGTGGTGTCTTCCTCATTGGTCTCAGATTGTTCTTTAAAAAATAATTAGGGGGCACCTGGGTGGCTCAGTCGTTAAGCGTCTGCCTTCGGCTCAGGTCATGATCCCAGGGTCCTGGGATCGAGCCCTGCATCGGGCTCCCTGCTTGGCGGGAAGCCTGCTTCTCTCTCTCCCACTCCCCCTGCTTGTGTTCCCTCTCTCACTGTGTCTCTCTGTCAAATAAATAAATAAAATCTTTAAAAAAAAATTAGATAAAAGGTCATGTAAGACAAACTCTCATGAAAACTAAAGATTTCTAATGCAAAAGTGTAGTGGGCATGTTAAGCCCTTGTCAAGGAATCTATCATTTTTATTTAGCTCTTCCTAGATAAAATGACTGCAGTGAGTCTTCAGTGAGCTCTCTTAACTCTGGAGTAAGTAGAAATGACCCAGAGGAAATATATGAAGGGCAATGTGAAAAAGGGAACTGTAACTACAACTTATCAAACCTCTGCCTATTACAATATTCTACTCTAGCTAGTATTCTGCTTTATATTCAAATTCAGTCTAAGGTGATTAGTAACACTTAAACTAGAGACTCTTCCTGTGATGACACTGTTAGCTTTGAGAGAAAATTAAGTTAGGAAAAAGAAGTTTGGTTTGATAAAGCACAGTTGCAAAATTATATGTCAGTGTCTGTATTGGTTTATTACTTGGAAAATGACTGGGAGGAAGCAGTATCATAATAATATTTTCATTCAAGTTTTTCATACTGGAAATGTTAATTCATTTATAAAAACTAGAGCCATAAAACTACTACAAATCTGGATTTCAGCTCAGGTTCCCCTCAAATACAAAATTTGCCAGTGTGCCTATTTCTGATCCAAATGCAGAAAAACACAGTGCCATTTCTCAAAGGTAACAACCCCACCATTGCTCTGCCTGAGGACTTTATTAGATTTAATACTGAGAGCTCACAGTCAGCTACTGCCAGTGAATCCCTTGAAAGCTGGAAACTTGGATTATCTTTTGTCTACATTTCTATTACACAGACTGTTGTTAACCTTCCATTCCCAACTTGAACCTGCTTAATGGTGTTGCCAACCAGCAGCTGCACCTCTGAGAGCTTCCAGCAAAATAAAAGCTGTATTTCACATCTTAGGTGTAGTGTAGATTTCCAATAAGAAAGGTAACCTGATCTTTTAATATTCTGTTTGTACTTGCAAAGTATAGCACATTTGTAATATGATATTCCTTCTGGGAGATCAGCATGTGGATTATTCTACAACTTTCAGAGGTGATTGAAATATTTCAAATTATAGTCTTGAAATAAAGAAGCACATGGCCAGGAGCACTATCACTTCACAGAATGGAAAATGAGGTTTACTAGTTACTAAATCAATAGAAATAATAGGATTTATATGAATAAGTTAGGTACTCTTTATTGAATCTTTTGTGTTTTTTTTTCTTTTATTTGCTTGCTGCTGATTTAAAAGACACCAAGTATGGCCAAAGCTTCATTCTTCATTGTACAACTTAAATATTCTTGTTTTTTTATATCCTACAAACACATACACATGTCAGAATGCTCCAGGTTTACATAAGGGGCATCATATTTGCTTACTTATATATTAAACTAAAATACATGCCTGTTAATTTTCTCATTTAGATACATGTAGGAATAGTTCTTCTCTTTGTAAGAGAAAATCAGAATTTTATCTGTGGAGAAAGTCATTAAACAGACTAGTTCTTTATTGTGCATCTTTGGGTTACATGCTTTTATGAAATATATAAGCCAATACTTCATTATTAATAATATTCTGATTAGTTACCACAAAATATTATTGTATTTAAGCAAGAATTTTGTTGCATATAATTCAGTATTCTTATTCAACATTTAGAGATCATGGATAACAGAAGTATTCTACTCAGGATATATACTTAACATGAAAGAAATGTTAAACAGAAAAGCAACAACACTGTTATTCCCCATAACCTATTTTCCCCTACCTTCTGAACTTTTTTTATAGTGGTATCCTAGATTCCAAGTATCTTTCCAATGAATAGGATAATTCTCTGCTTTAATGTTAATAGTATCCCAAATCAGAAGTTAGGGCAGGCTGCACATCCGTAAAATAATCTGACCTGTCATGCACAGCTACAGCACTAGCTTTAGAAGCAAACTCAGTATAGACTTATGAACCAAAATTCTCATGGAATATGTGGAATGATGACTGATGCTTTACAAAATACAGAAACACCCTTCCTTTTATTTTTTTCCAGTATAGTTAACATACAGTGTTGTATTAGTTTCAGGTATACAATGTAATGATTCAACACGATAGATTCAATTCTATACACTTCTCAGTGCTCATCACCATAAATGTACTCTTAATCCCCTTCACCTATTTCACCCATCCCCCACACACTCCCCTCTGATAACTATCAGTTTGTTCTCTAGAGTTAAGAGCCTGTTTCGTGGCTTGTCTTTTTCTTTGTTCCTTTGTTTTGTTTCTTAAATACTACATCTGAGTGAAATCATATGATATTTTTCTCTTATTTCACTTAGCATTATACCCTCTAGATCCACCCATATTGTTGCCAATAGCAAAATTTCATTCTTTTTTATGGCTGAGTAATATTCCATTGTATATATACACCACACTTTCTTTATCCATTCATCTATGAAAGGGCACTTGGGTTGCTTCCACAGTTTGGGTATTGTAAATAATGCTGCAATAAACAGGGGTGCATGTATGTATCTTTTTGAATTAGTGTTTTTGTAATCTTTGGGTAAAGTAGTAGTAATAGAATTCCTGGATCATATAATTATTTTATTTTTAACTTTTTGAGAAACATCCATACTGTTATCCACAGTGGCTGCACCTGTTTGCATCCCACCAGTGCATGAGAGTTCCTTTGTCTCCACATCCTCACCAACACTTATTTCTTGTGGTTTTGATTTTAGCCATTCTGACTGGTATGGAGTGGTATCTCTTTTTGGTTTTGATTTGCACTTCCTTGATGATGAATGATGTTGAGCATCTTTTCATCTGTTGGCCCTGTCTGTGTCTTCTTTGAAGAAAGGTCTGTTCATGTCTTCTACCCATATTTTAAATTGGATTATTTGGGGTTTTGGTGTTGAGTTATGTAAGTTCTTTCTGTATTTTGCATAATAACCATTTATCAGATATGTCATTTGCAAATATCTTCTCCATTCAGAACATTGTGTTTTAGTTTTTTAGACTGTTTCCTTCACTGTTAAAAAGCTGTTTTTGCTTTTGTTCTCCTTGGCTCAGGAGACGTATCTAAAAAACATCGTTACAGCTGATGTCAGAGACATCACTGCCTGCGCTCTCTTCTAGGATTTTTTATGGTTTTAGGTCTCTCAGTTAGGTCTTTAATCCATTTTGAGGTTTTTTTTTGTGTACGGTGTGAGAATTTTGTCCAGTTTCATTCTTTTGCATGTAGCTGTCCAGTTTTCCAATACTATTTGCTGAAGAGACTGTCTTTGTTCCCATTATGTATTCTTGACTCCTTTGTCAAAGATTGACCATATAATTGTGGGTTTCTTTCTGGGGCCTCTTTTCTGCTCCATTGATCTTTGTTTCTGTTTTTGTGCCAGTACCATACTGTTTTGATTACTACAGCTCTGTAGTATATCTTAATATCTGACGTTATGATATCTCCAGTTTTAGTCATCTTTTTTAAGATTGCTTTTTTAAGATTCAGCGTCTTCTGTGATTCCATACAATTTTTGAGTTTATGTGTTCTAGTTCTGTAAAAAATGCTATTGGTATTTTGATAAGGATTGCATTAAATCTTAGATTGCTTTGGGCAATAGGGACATTTTCACAATATTTGTTCTCTCAGGCCAAGAGCATGGAATATCTTCCCATTTGTTTGTGTCATCTTTAATTCTTTCACCACTGTTTTATGGTTTTCAGAGTACAGGTTTTTGGCTAAGTTTTTATTATTTTTGGTACAATTGTAAATGGGATTGTTTTCTTAATTTCTCTTTCTGCTACTTCATTATTAGCTTATAGAAATGCAATGGATTTCTTTATATTGGTTTTGTATCCTGCAACCTTACTGAATTTATCAGTTCTAGTAGATATTAAAATCATGAGAGAAAAATCATAGACATTTAAAATTGGAAGAACCAAAATTACTTCATCAAACTGCAAAAAGAGGATGAAGATGGGGAAGGTCAAGTGACTTATAGAGTTAACATAGAGCCATACTCAAACCTAGGTCTTCTCACATTCCAATTTCACTGCGCTATATGATTTAAAATACAAAATTACTATATTGGATTTTACCTTAAGATATCTGAAGCTTACTAGAAGGGGTGAGCTTTGCTATCATTTGGCTAAGGCCATATTGGACACGTCATGTGTGTGCTCAGCAGGGCCACTGCTGAGGAGAGTGCACATTTCTCCTATAATTTCCAGTTAGCTTTTTGTCCCTTTATGGTTAGTTCTTCATATACCTCAAGCATTACTATAGCAGTCAACTTTGTTGAATCTTCGGATTTAAATCACTGACTTGAAGCCTTTAATTTTAGCCAATAGAAACTCTCTACAAGGTGTCTGCGATTTAACTGTTTTGTGATAATTATGAAAGTAGCATCTAGGCTTACAACTAGGTTATTGGGTCAATAAACCTTTTCAAATAATTCATCAAATATTTATTGAATACTAATTATGTTTGACACAGGGTATCATCTGTCATTCAAGGCTGAGAAAGTACACCTTTTTCTCAACAAGCTTATGAATTATGTGAGTATATATAATATACTTTATGGGGCAGAACGTTTGATTTGTCCTAAGAGACATAACAAAGTGCTCCATGGTTTCAAAATTCAAGTCAACTGTATTTGTTTGAGGAAGATCTGGAAAGGCTTGGGAGATAAGATATTTGATTTTGTGCCTGGGTAGTTTTTTTTTTATTGTAAAGAGTGTTTTTATATTATTTTACAAAAGAATGTATATTCATTATAAGAAAAATATAGGCAGAAACCAAAAATGTAAAACATCTAAAATTCTATCATTCATAGAAATGGATATCAATGATATTTGGTACATATTATTCCATACATTCATATGCATGATATGCATTATATGTTTTAAATTAAAAAATAAGTATTCCCATGTACATAAAATATTATCCATGTGGAATATGGCTGTACATATTTTATTTAACTTAAGAAAATATCTTTCTTTCAACATATTTTAATGTCTAGGAAGCAGAAAAATGGATCTTTTTATCTATAGCAGAGACTCTTGTCAATCTAATTGAGTGGTAAGCTCAATGTGCCTGAATGCCAAAATTGTGTTTTTGTTTGTTATACAGTATGTAGTAATATTCAAATTGTATTTTGGAGATCTATACATCCCTATAACCAAAGGAAAGAGAGGTCTTTAACTAATAATATTGCAGGTATATAGAGATTATTCATTTTAGTTCTTAATACAACAGTGAGTATATGGTAATTTATTCTTTTACTAATATTCAGCACCTAGCATTGGGTTACTCTATTCTTATTTATTATCTGGGGATTTTTTATTCAATTTTTTTCTTAATGTTAGTATTACAGTATTCTGAATTAGCAGAATTGCTTTATTGGAACTTCAATAAGGATAGAATACATCTTCATTTCCAAAAGATTTCATATTTTTCTGTTCTTTTCAAAGAAGTGTTAAGGGTAAATAAAGATGTTTTAAATATTTAAATGCCAATTTACCCAAAGAAATTTTCCTACAATATGAAGGCTTGAAGATCTGCAAATATATTTACTTCAGCCAATCAGGATAATAGTTAAATATATATATTCCTAGTGTGTGTTACGAGCTGCGTTACTCAGTGCCAGAAACTTTCAAAATTCACAACAACCTTATGAGTAAGGTATTAATATTATTCCCATTTAATAGTTTAAGTGGCTAAAGCACAGAGATGATAAGATTATGCACAAGGTTACCTAGCTGATAAGGGTGGGAGCTAAACGAGTAATCCAAGCCATTAGCCAAAATGCAATACTAACTCTTATGATGAAATGAAATTACATGTATTCTTTTAACAAAGGAACATTTTCAGTGGGAGATTTTTGTTCGTGGTTGAAAATCTTTTATGTATATCAGTAGCTTCTACAAAGAAGACATTCTAACATTTATGATGGCACAGCTTGTGATGTTTAGATCAGCATTTTAAAAATATGTTCTCCACAACACTAGTTTCATGAAATTTTAAAATGTATGACTTAACGAAAGCGATTGATAATAATTTGATAAATGTGGTATTAAACAAAATTAAACAGGCTTCTATACTATGGTAATTTTAGAGACTTTAACATGTGAATATACACTGTGACTCCTCATGTGTAATAGAGTATGTCCAGTTTATCATATGAAACCCATGTGTGGAATGTATTTATTTAAATATTTAGGCAATCTTATTGTTTACCTTAAATATGTTACATGATAATGGGAACAGTATAGTAGTATAGTTCTGCTCTATTTGGTGGGAGGTTGGTTTGGGGGAATGTGGTAGATAACTCAATATTTCCATTTGTACTGGATTATAGAGGTATGTCACTTTTTTCTGGGTTAGAGATATTTAAAACAATCTTATCTAATAATTATAACCCTTTGGATACTCAAAACTGCATTGCCAACTCTGCTTTTCAAAGTTTGCACATGCCATCTTGTGATTTTTTTTTTCTAATCAGAGATACAGTGTGGTTCGTATCATTCAGCTTAAAGCATATTGAAACTCAAATTCCAAACCTCTACTTGAGAATACTTCTAATATCTTTCATTTATTAGCAGTGTAAAATTTTTCATCACCTATGAACTTTTTCCATTAGAAGTCATTTGCCTTATTTTAAAAATTCGTTTCAAACAGTGGTTCTCAAACTTGAGGGTACATTGGAAACACTAAGAGGGCTTATTACAACACAAATTGCTTATTAGTAGGTCTGTGTTGGAGCCAGAGAATTAGCATTTCTAGCAACTTCCCAGATGATATTGATACTGCTGGTCTCCAAAGCACTTTTAGAACCACAGGAAGATTCATCTTCAATAGGAAGGTGTATGGCAATAAATACTTGTGATCATAATATTATTTTTAAATATCATTCAAGATGAGATATTCTGATTCTTGGTTTTTCAGATTATATAAATGAAACCAGTTATTCAATTAAATACTGATATGGTATTTAAAATACAACATTTTAGATCACCTCATACCAATAACTACTTTCCATGCTAATGAACCAATGAGATTTGAATTACTTGGATAATATCCCACCCAGAATCAATTCTGTGTTTAGCATGGGATACATTATTAATAAATCATGAGCTACAAAGCACGAAATACAACTCTAGTCTCACCTGGATTCATTAGCGATGATAGAATAGACAGTCCACTCATCTCTTCATCACCATGCATGTTATAGAAAAGAAAAACAAAAATGGTAAGTTACTAACTATATAGACAAGCTCCCCGAGTCAAACGGTATTTCCAGATATATGGTCAAGAACAGCAGATTTCAGTGGAAAGGATTAGAAGAGCTGGATTCTGATGCTCATTATTTATTATGACTACAGACAAATCACGTAAACTTTCAACACTTCAATCTATTTGTTAAATGAAAGGATACTGTTGGATGATCCTTAAAGTCTCTTGTATTTCTGAAATATACTGATTCTTTGCTTTTGCTCCTATAAATATTTTTCAACTCACTTGCTCAGTACACTGTGATATTCTGACACTGGTAATGCTTAGTTTTACTTATTTAGTAAAATAAATTAATTAGGTGCTCTCTGATTATAGTAGCCATAACAAAAATCAATTGGAAGTCATTAAGAAATCATAATTACATTTAAGCAAGCTCTATAATTCAAAATTCATGTTGCTTAATAGGAACTTTTAATAAACTCTCATTAATTTTAGAAAGATTTAGAAATTATAATTATCATAGTTGTATCCACGTTTGCCCACAAAAATACAGAAAGATAGCAAGCACAGAGATTAAGTAGACAAGAAAAGAAGATAAATTTCTGAATATTTTCACTAAAGTCATATATTGTATGTACATATATACATACCTAACTTTTTAGATTGCAAAACATAACACTCACATGAAGCAATCATAGAAAGAAAATTGTCCTCCCAGATATGTTAGTGTTTCATCAAGTGTAAAGTTGATCTATATATGAGGAAGAGACACTAGAGACCTAGAAGGAAACCAAATCATAAGCATATTCAGGTGACCGACCATGTAAGATGTTTTAGATTAGAGTCAGAACTCAAGTCCAAATTAAACACTTAGCTTAAAGAAGTATGCATCAATTTGCAGTTAGCATGAATATGACCCACAATCCGGGTTAAAAAAAAAAAAGGCTGTTGATATGTGTGTGGACCATAAGTCTAAAAATGATATTTTCTAAAAGAGTAAAATGACAGCACAAGACTAAGGAGCAAAAAGAAAGGATTTTTTTTTTATGTTATGTTAATCACCATATGTTACATCATTAGTTCTTGATGTAGTGTTCCATGATTCATTGTTTGTGTATAACATCCAGTGCTCCATTTAGTACGTGCCCTCTTTAATACCCATCACCCCACCCCCCCTCCCCTCTAGAACCCTCAGTTTGTTTCTCAGAGTCCATAGCCTCTCATGGTTCATCTCCCCCTCCGATTTCCCCCCCTTCATTTTTCCCTTCCTGCTATCATCTTCTTTTTTTTTTTAACATATAATGTATTATTTGTTTCAGAGGTACAGGTCTGCGATTCAACAGTCTCACACAATTCACAGCACTGACCATAGCACATACCCACCGCAATGTCTATCACCCAGCCACCCCATCCCCCACCACTCCAGCAACCCTCAGTTTGTTTCCTGAGGTTAAGAATTCCTCATATCAGTGGGATCATATGATACATGTCTTTCTCTGTTTGACTTATTTTGCTCAGGATAATACCCTCCAGTTCCATCCATGTCGTTGCAAATGGCAAGATTCCATTCCTTTTGATGGCTGCATAATATTCCATTGTATATATATACCACTTCTTCTTTATCCATTCATCTCTCAGTGGACATCTTGGCTCTTTCCATAGTTTGGTTATTGTGGACATTGCTGCTATAAACATCAGGGTGCACGTATCCCCTCAGATGCCTACGTTTGTATCTTTGGGGTAAATACCCAGTAACGCAATTGCTTGGTCATATTTTCAACTTTTTGAGGAACCTCCATACAGTTTTCCAGAGTGGCTGCACCAGCTTGCATTCCCACCAACAGTGTAGGAGGGTTCCCCTTTCTCCGCATCCCCGCCAACATCTGTCATTTCCTGACTTGTTAATTTTAGCCATTCTGACTGGTGTGAGGTGGTATCTCACTGAGGTTTTGATTTGGATTTCCCTGATGCCGAGTGATGTTGAGCACTTTTTCATGTGCCTGTTGGCCATTTGGATGTCTTCTTTGGAAAAATGTCTGTTCATGTCTTCTGCCCGTTTCTTGATTGGATTCTTTGTTCTTTGGGTGTTGAGTTTGATAAGTTCTTTATAAATTTTGGATACTAGCCCTTTATCTGATACGTCATTTGCAAATATCTTCTCCCATTGTGCCAGTTGTCTTTTGGGTTAGTTGACTGTTTCTTTTGCTATGCAAAAGCTTTTTATCCTGAAGAAGTCCCAATAGTTTATTTTTGCCCTTGCTTCCCTTGCCTTTGGCAATGTTTCTAGGAAGAAGTTGCTGTGGCTGAGGTCGAAGAGGTTGCTGCCTGTGTTCTCCTTTAGGATTTTGATGGACTCCTGTCTTATATTAAGTATTTACCCATTTTGAGTCTATTTTTGTGTATGGTATAAGGAAATGATCCAGTTTCATTCTTCTGCATGTGGCTGTCCAATTTTCCCAACAGCATTTGTTGAAGAAACTGTCTTTTTTCCATTGGACATTCTTTGCTGCTTTGTCGAAGATGAGTTGACCATAGAGTTGAGGGTCCATTTCTGGGCTCTCTATTTTGTTCCATTGATTTATGTGTCTGTTTTTGTGCCAGGACCATACTGTCTTGACGATGACAGCTGTGTAATAGAGCTGGAAGTCCGGAATTGTGATGCCGCCAACTTTGCTTTTCTTTTTCAACATCCCTCTGGCTATTCGGGGTCTTTTCTGGTTCCATACAAATTTTAGGATTATTTGTTCCATTTCTTTGAAAAAAGTGGATGGTATTTTGATGGGGATTGCATTGAATGTGTACATTGCTTTAGGTAGCATTGACATCTTCACAATATTTGTTCTTCCAATCCATGAGCATGGAACGTTTTTTCATTTCTTTGTGTCTTCCTCATTTTCTTTCATGAGTATTTATAGTTTTCTGAGTACAGATCCTTTACCTCTTTGGTTAGATTGATTCCTAGGTATCTTATAGTTTTGGGTGCAATGGTAAATGGGATTGACTCCTTAATTTCTCTTTCTTCTGTCTTGTTGTTGGTGTATAGAAATTCCACTGATTTCTGTGCATTGATTTTATATCCTGCCACTAGGAGCTGGTTTTTTGAAAGAATTAATAAGATTGATTAACCCCTGGCCAGACTTACCAAAAAGAGAAGAGAAATGACCCAAATAAATAAAATCATGAATGAAAGAGGAGAGATCACAACCAACACCAAAGAAATACAAACAATTATAAGAACATATTATGAGCAACTCTATGCCAACAAATTAGATAACCTGGAAGAAATGGATGCATTCCTAGAGATGCATCAACTACCAAAACTGAACCAGGAAGAAACAGAAAACCTGAACAGACCTATAACCACTAAGGAAATTGAAGCAGTCATCAAAAATCTCCCAACAAACAAAAGCCCAGGGCCAGATGGCTTCCCAGGGGAATTCTACCAAACATTTCAAGAAGAACTAATACCTATTCTTCTGAAACTGTTCCAAAAATAGAAATGGAAGGAAAACTTCCAAACTCGTTTTATGAGGCCACCATTACCTTGATCCCCAAACCAGACAAAGACACCATCAAAAAGAAGAATTACAGACCAATATCCCTGATGAACATGGATGCAAAAATTCTCACCAAAATACTAGCCAATAGGATCCAACAGTACATTAAAATGATTATTCACCACAACTAAGTGGGATTTATCCCTGGGCTGCAAGGTTGGTTCAACATCCACAAATCAATCAACGTGATACAATACATTAACAAAAGAAAGAACAAGAACCATATGATCCTCTCAATAGATGCAGAAAAAGCATTTGACAAAGTACAGCATCCTTTCTTGATCAAAACTCTTCAGAGTATAGGCATAGAGGGTACATACCTCAATATCATAAAAGCCATCTATGAAAAACCTACAGCGAATATCATTCTCAATGGGGAAAAACTGAGAGCTTTCCCTCTAAGGTCAGGAACACGGCAGGGATGTCCACTATCACCACTGCTATTCAACATAGTATTGGAAGTCCTAGCCACAGCAATCAGACAACAAAAAGAAATAAAAGGCATCCAAATCACCAAAGAAGTCAAACTCTCACTCTTTGCAGATGATATGATACTTTATGTGGAAAACCCAAAAGACTCCACCCCCAAACTGCTAGAACTCATACAGGAATTCAGACAGGATTTTTTTTTTTAACTCAAGCTATTCTACTTAGAGCAATAATTTCTACTTAGAGCAATAATTCCACAACAAAAATAATTTATCAAACAGGAAGAACTAAGAGTGACATTTTGATTTTGTGGCACATTGTTTTTAAAGCTGAAACAAGGTGTCTTGCAGAATATATTTATTATTCTGATCAAATATTCCAGACATTGCTTTTGAGACTCTGTTCATATAATATTCTTTACCTTTAAGTTTTGATAGTATAGTATTATTCTCTTGTCACTGGTGTTTCAATTTACCTGGCTCTGTTCTGATTAGTGATTCCTTTTAATCCTTCAATAAAACTCAAAACAACATATTTAAAGCTTGGTTATTATTTTAAACCTACAAACTTGGTAAAAATTATATCTAATTGCATAGTGTGAGATATCTCGTTTGCCAGCCATAGGGAAAGAAATAACAGGCAGTTTCAAAATACTAAAATGTGTAAGAACAGGAAGAGAAATATGACTATCATAACCTATTTTAAAAGAGAAATCTGATTTGTATCCATGTAAATGCACACAAGCAACATGGTGCTTTATTGACTAAAATAATTAAGAAATGAAAAGAATACAATTTAAAACAAAAAGAATACAAAGCATTTTATACACCAGACATAATCTTATTGACAGAGAACTTTTACAATCAGCATAGGTAATGAAAACAAATGACACAGGAATTGAAATCGATATAATTTGTGAAGCAACTATGAAGACAGAAGACACTGGAGATAAATGACTGAAAGAGGAATAAAAGTAAGCTCATAAGCATTCCCCCACTCCTGTAAGGAAACAACTCATATACACGCATGGCTTTATATGACTATTTTTCAAATGATCCATAATAAAGAATAAATAAAGGAGGATACTAGGGACTCAAAGAAATGAACAAATGCAGATTGTGAAATCTTGCCAGGAAAATAGACTCAGAAATGAATATAATTATGGGATAAGGAAATAATTATTCAAACTGGTCATGATGACGGTTAATACCATAAATTTGATGGAGAATAATGGGTGGGATATTGAGTTGAATTTAGAGAAAAGCAAAAATCTAGGTCAGGTTGTCATATGAAGGAAGGACCTTAGATTTTCTGGAGGACAAAGCTGTACAAATGTTCTCTAAAATGTCAGTGAATAAAATATATGCATCTTTCTTTTACTTAATTATTAAATGAACCTTGAATCATAGGTGGTTTTCAGTCTCTATAATTGAACTTAATTTTTTAAAACACACTAATATTCTATACATAGCAATGGATGGATAATACGGTAGTTGGCCAGTACAAAATGACCCCTACTTCCCAGAAAAGTCCATGATAAGCATTGTCCCACCAGCCAAATTTGTCCTGATGGCTCTGTTATTCTAATTAAGGCTAGAGTTTTGTATACACGTACCCCATACAAATGTGGTTAGAAGGACCCAAGCCACATCAATTAGAATTTTGGCATTTTTCAAGCTGGAAAGGATAAAGTTACTTCATTTTAGTGGGTAGGAACAGAACAATGTAAATACCTAGTCAATTAATAAGCTTGTTTCCTGATGGATTCCTAAGATGGTGTTCAGAGAAATGAAACTAAATGAGACAGAAAGAGAAATTTAGACGGGAACAGAAGAAGAAAAATACCACTTCAAAAGTTTGGTGGTTTTACAACTACTGTGTTAATTTCATTTACAATTTGGCTTAAGGGAGAACAGGCTTACAACAACAATGTGTGTTGAATAACATACCATGGAGCATTGAATCCCTTTTACCATAAGATTATAATATGTGAAAAAACGCTCTCAAAACTGCCCCAGAAATTTTACCTCTAACAGTATGTAGGAAACCCCAGGTATTTGGAAATTAAATAACACATTCTAAATAATCTATCAAATTAGAAATCACATACATGCAAATTTAATATTTTTAACTGAATGATAATGAATAGCCAACATAACATAAAAACTTTCAGAATACATATAGTACTTAGAGGAAAATTTATAACTTTGAAAGTTTATATTTAAAAGGAAATAAAAAGACTAAAATATAAATCTGTACTCTGCCCAATGCAAATAGGAGCAAATTAAAGCCAAAATAAGTATAAGGAAGGAAACAATTTAAGAACAGAAAACAATGAAGTAAAAATAGACAAATATTAGAGAAAATACATAAACTAACAGCTGTATTTGGAAAGATGAATAAATTGAAAAATAACTAGCAAGAATGATCAAATAAAGAGGAGAGACCAAATTGCCTATTTCAGAACAAAGTGGGGATATCACTACACAATGTGCCGGCATTAAAATAATAAAAATGAAGTTCTGAAAACACTATGTTTGAATAACTTGACAACACAAACCATTAGAAAGTAATTTGTAATTAAAAATATT
This sequence comes from Mirounga leonina, assembly GCF_011800145.1. Lineage (NCBI taxonomy): Eukaryota > Metazoa > Chordata > Mammalia > Carnivora > Phocidae > Mirounga > Mirounga leonina. The sequence continues at coordinate 30,244,526 of NW_023270320.1, read as the reverse complement.
TCCAAAAAGGGGGCGCCTGGGTGGCTCAGTTGGTTAAGCGACTGCCTTCGGCTCAGGTCATGATCCTGGAGTCCCTGGATCGAGTCCCGCATCAGGCTCCCTGCTCGGCGGGGAGTCTGCTTCTCCCTCTCCCACTCCCCGTTTGTGTTCCCTATCTCGCTGTGTCTTTCTCTGTCAAATAAATAAATAAAACCTTTAAAAAAAAATTTCCAAAAAGAATTCTCCAGGCCCAGATGGTTTCACTGGTAAATTTTATCAAACTTTTAAAGAAGAAAAAGTATCAACTCTACTCAACTCTTTGAAGAAATAAAGGAAATTGAAATGTTTTTTAATTCATATTCTGAGGCCAAGCATTATACTGACTGTAAAAGTAGAAGGGTAAAGAGTAATATACCTCATAGATACAGAAACAAAAATCCTTAGCAGAATGTGAGCAAACACAATTTAAAGATATACAAAACAGACAAGCATCCATATACTAAAGTAGGTTTGTTTCAGGAATGCAAAGTTGCTTTAACATTAAAATATCAGATCTTGGACTATGGACTCTGAGAAACAAACTGAGGGTTCTAGAGGGGAGGGGGGTGGGGGGATGGGTTAGCCTGGTGATGGGTATTAAAGAGGGCACGTTCTGCATGGAGCACTGGGTGTTATACACAAACAATGAATCATGGAACACTACATCAAAAACTAATGATGTAATGTATGGTGATTAACATAACATAATAAAATAGAATCTTTAGTGAAGCCAGAAAAAAATAAAAATAAAAATATCAGATCTTGTAACATACCATATTAACAGTCTGAAAAAACAAAAGACATTTAACAGGAGAGAAAAAGCATTTGCTAAATTCAACACCTATTCATGATAGAATTTATTAGCAAACTAGGTATAGAAGATAATTTCCACAGCCTGATAAAGGGCATCCACAAAACGCCTACAGTTAACATCTTATTTATTTGTGGAAAAATACAGAACATGCTTTCTATCTATACATTAACACAAGGACACTCAACTCTCAATTATGTCATTGTGGAAAACAAAAATGCAGGAAATGCAAAAATAAAATGTCCATTTCTTCTCTTATCAAAGGTTTAAAAAGAGATTCAATTAGGTTTCACAATTTACTGATTTGTCCTCTACATCCTTTTCCTTTCCTGAATTTGTATAAAGGAAAATTAAATATGCAGGGAAATAACCATTCCTTTAATTATCTCAAAGGCAAGAGCAATTTGATGGGGATTTCGGGAAATGTTAGAGAGAGATGGTTTTTTTGATATCAAAATTTATTGACTGAATAAGTTTTTTTCTGAAAGATCAGGCAGTGTAATTTTGCAAATACACTTATATATTGTAAATACATTTAAGGTTTTATTCATTTTTTTTTATATAGGAAAAGATTCTTGCATAGTAAAGACATGATGAATTCTGCTTCAAGTCTTTGATTGAAGTATTTTGGTATTTTACAGGTCCCATAATCGTACTGATATTGATATATTTCCAGCATAATTAAGCCACTTGGAAATTCACTTTCAGAGCTACTCACATTAGTATTCACAGACAAAAGAGAAGAACCAATATATGACAAAGTTAGTAAAATTTATTATCATATACGTCATCTGAAACATATGTTACATTTTTTAAAAACCATGGTAAGTTAAAATAAATAAACTTGGGGAAAAATCCCAAATAAAGGCAATGTTTTGGCAAGTGGCAAGTCACAGTATTTCAACAGGGATTAATCATTACCATCCATTATGTTTTCATTAAATTTCTGTTCAATGTACGGGGATGTAGTAATCACTACAAGGAATACAAATAAAGATGAAACAGAGCCTCTATGCTACACTGTTTTTTTTTTTTTTTCTAATTCAATGAAAAAAGTGAAATACATGCGAACATCAATCATAGAGTCCAACTGATTAGGACAAGTTGCCAACAAAATGACGATTGCAGTTATATCACATTTCATAACTATTATAACACACAGATTTCACATGGCGATTATGGAAGAGGAGGAGGTGAACGTCATAAAGATACAATATAAATATTAATGAATTTATGTAAGATAAAATACCGGGTAAAATTTTGTTTTTACAAGCTGCTGAGTTTATTGAAGGCAGGAATAACATATTCCATGCTCATCAAAAGAACCATGGAAGAATGCTTAATTATAAGGCTGAAAGATTAACAAATTGTTTGTATTGCTTTCACATAGCTTTTTTGAAATGTGACTTTTTAAGATGAACTTTAAAGTGCCTAAACAATGGTTTGCTGACCTCCTGATTACTCACCTCCTTCACTTTTATAGGCTATATTGATTCAAATACTGGAAGACTGTAATGGTAAACACACATACACACACAAAACCCATTAAATTAGTAATACTGATATTCAAGTAATATTATATATTATTAAAATAATCTCATTAGATATTTCATCAAAAGAATTAAATTTCTCTAATATTTAAAATATATGTTTAATGCATCTATGTGTATATATGTCTTATATAAGTATGTAAATAGATAAATACTTGGGCAAAATTACATCATAGACACAATAGACAAATCAAGAGAAGTTTTATTAATTTTTAAAATATTTTATATATTTATTTATTTGACAGAGAGAGAGAACGCAATTACAGAGGAGGGGCAGAGGGAGAAGCAGACCACCCACTGAGCAGGGAGTCTGATGTGGGGCTCAATCCCAGGACCCTGGGATCATGACCTGAGCCGAAGGCAGAGGTTTAACCAACTGAGCCACCCAGGTGCCCTTATTACTTTTTTTTTTAATAAAGGACAATGTTATTTTATATATTGACACAGCACTCAATTCATTTGACAAATATTTATTAAATATCTACTGTGTATTAAGCACTGTATTATACATTGGTTATATACACTGTCAAAATATAAATAGCTCCCACTGGATCACTATATCAAAAACTAATGATGTATTGTATGGTGACTAACATAACATAATAAAATTAAATATTTTAAAAAAAGAAAAAAAATAGCTCCCACTGTCAAGAGGCTCATATTCTAGTCCCATGGCAGCCCCAGCACTGGGCTGGGGGCAGACATCTAGTAGGACTGCAGGCCCCACCACCAACACAAGCTTTTCAGGAGACAACTCAGGGATAGCACCCTGCAGTTTGGTGCTACTCTATCTCTGGCAAACACCTGGCCTGATACCTCAAGCCCAATGTGGCCCCAGACTAGTCCAGTAACAACATGGGGATCAAACCCTGCTCACAACAAGCAAATAGAGCCACTGGACTGAAGGTAAAAGTGGCTCAGCCACAACACTAGGGTACACACAACACGCACAGGAGACATTCCTGAAATAGCAGATTCTGTTGAACAGGGTACATGCACTGCATGGCACCACAGGACCTCTTCTTCATAAAGCCAATATTTCAAGAGCAGAACACTTGGCTTCCTTTCCTAACCCACAGAAACAGACACAAAGAATTACTCAAAATGAGAGGAGAGGGGAATATGTCCCAAATGAAAGAACAGGACAAAATCACATCAAGAGAGCAAAACAAAATGGAGTTAAGGAATGTGCCTGATAGAGAATTTAAAGAAATGGTCATAACAATGCTCACTGGAATTGAGAAAAGAGTGGAAGACCTCAGTGAAACCCTCAACAAAGAGATAGAAAACATGAAAAAGAACCTATCGAGATGAAAAACTCAATAATGGCAATTAAAAATACACTAGAAGGAATACATAGTAGACTAGAGGAATCAGAAGAGCAGATCAGTGACCTGAAGGACAGAATAATGTAATTAAGCTGAAAAGGAAAGAGAAAAAATAAAAAGTAAAAAAAAAATAAAAATAGAGTAAGAGAACTCAGAGACACTATCTAGAATAATAAGATTTGCATTATGGGATACCAGAAGGAGAAGAGAGAGAAAAGGGGGCAGAAAATTTCTTTGAAGAAATAATAGCTAAAAATTTCCAGAATCTGGGAAAAGAAACAAAATTCCAGATTCCCCCAACAAAATCAAACAAAGGAGATCCACAATGATAAAGAGAATTTCAAAAACAGCAAGAGGAAACAATTACATATAAGGGAAACCCCACAGGGCTATCAACTGATTTTTCAGTAGAAACTTTGAAGGCCAGAAGGGGGTGACAATGATAAATTCAGAGGGCTGAAAGAAACACTGCAACCAAGACTACTTTATCCAGCAAGGCTATCATTCAGAATAGGAGAGAGAAAGAGTTTTCCAGACAAAAAAAATTTCAAGGAATTCATCAGCATTAAATCAGCCCTAGAAGAAATGCTAAAGGGGAGTTCTTGAGGGAAAAGGAAAGACCATAAGCAGGAGTAAGTAAGTAGGAGGCATAAAAGCAGTAAAATTAAGTATATTTATAAAAATCAGTCAAGGGATTCACAAAAGGATATAATTATGACACCACATACCAAGAATGTGGAGGGGAGAGAAGTAAAGAAAGGGCTCAAAATTAAGTGAACATCAATTTAATATAAACTGCTATATGCATAATATGCTATATATAAACATCATGGTAACCACAAATCAAAAGCCAGCAAAGATATGCAAAAAAAGCAAAAAGAAAGGAATCTATATAACTAAAGAAAGCCAGCAAACCATGAGAGAAAAAAGCAAAAAAAAAGGAACAGAAAAGAAGTACAAAAACAACCATAAAATAATTAACAAAATGACAGTAAGCTCATACCTATCAATAATTACTTTGAATGTAAATGAACTAAACATTCCATCAAAAGACACAGGGTGATGGAATGGATAAACAAGCAAGACATCTATATGCTGCCTCCAAGAGACTCATTTCAGATTTAAAGACACAGGCAGATTGAAAGTGAAGGGGTAGGGTAGAAAAGCATTTATCACACAAATGGAAAGTAAAAGAAGTCAGAGTAGCTGTACTTATATTGGACAAAATTGACTTTAAAACAAAGACTGTAACAAGAACAAAGAAGGACACTATATAATCATAAAGAGGAACAATGTAACAAGAAGATATAACAACTGTAAATATTTATGTACCAAATATGGGAGTACCCAAATACATGAAGAAGCTAATACCAAATATAAAGGAAGTAATCAGTAGTAATACAACAACAATAGTGGATGACAACAGCCCCACTGACATCAATGGATAGTTCATCCAAACAGAAAAATCAACAAAGAAACATTGGCTTTGAATGACACACTGGACCAGATGTCATTCAAAGCCAATAACAGATATATTCAGAACATTCCAAACAAAACCGTAGAATACACAATCTTTTCAGATGCACATGGAACATTCTGCAGAATAGATCACATGTTAAGGCAAAAAGCAAGCCTCAAAAAATTAAAAGAGATTGAAGTCATGCCATGCATCTTTTCTGACCACAATGCTATGAAACTGGAGAACAGCTACATGAAAAAATCTGGAAAGAACACAAATACATGGAGGTAAAAAGCACATGCTATGAACAATGAATGGGTCAACCAAGAAATCAAAGAGGAAATTAAAAAATACATGGAAAGAAATGGAAATGAAAACACAGTGATCCAAAACCTTTGGGATGCAGCAGAAGCAGTTCTAAGAAGTGTATAGCAATACAGGCCTACATCAAGAAGCAGAAAAAAATCTCAAACAACTTCACCTTATACCTAAAGGAGCTGGAAAAGGAACAACAAAAGAAACCTAAAGCCATCAGAAGGAAGGAAATAATAAAGATTAAAGCAGAAATAAATGATATAAAAAAAACCACAATAGAACAGATCAGAGAAACCAGGAGCTGGTTCTTTGAAAAAATTCATAAAATTGATAAACCCCTAGCTAGACTTACCAAAGGAAAAGAGAAAGGACCCAAATAAATTAAATCACAAATGAAAGAGGAGAAATAACACCACAGAAATACAATTATGAGAGAATATTATGGAAAACTATATATCAACAAGTTGGACAACCTAGAAAAAATGGTTAAATTCCTAGAAACATATAAATTACTAAAACTGAAACAGAAAAATAGAAAACTTGAACAGATCAGTAACCAGCCAATAAACTGAATCAGTAAACAAAAACTCCCAATGAAGGAAAGTCCAGGGCCACATGGCTCCACAGGTAAATTCTACCATACATTTAGAGAAGAGTTAATACCAACTCTTCTCAAACTATTCCAAAAAATAAGAAAGGAAAAAAAGAAACTTCCAAACTCATTCTATGAGGCCAGCATTACCCTGATACCAAAATCAAAAAAAGACTCCACTAAAAAAGACAACTACAGGCCAATATCCCTGAAGAACATGGATGCAAAAATTCTCAATGAAATACTAGCATACTGAATCCAACAATACATTTAAAAAAAATCATTCACCATGATCAAGTGGGATTTATTTCTGGGTTGCAAAGGTGGTTCAATATTTTCAAATCAATGTGTTATACCACATTAATAATGGAAACAGTAAGAAACATATGATCATTTCGCTAGATGCAGAAAAAGCATTTGACAAAGTACAACATCTATTCATGATAAAAACCCTCAACAGAGTAGGTTTAGAGGGAACATACTTGAACAAAATAAAGACCATATGTGAAAAACCCACAGCTAATATTATCCTCAATGGGGAAAAACTGAGAGATTTTCCTCTACCGTCAGGAATAAGACAGGGAAGTCCACTCTTACCACTAGAGGTTCTAGCCACAGCAACCAGACAACAAAAAGAAAGAAAAGAAATATAAGGCATGCAAATTGGCAAGGAAGAAGTAAAATTCTATTTGCAGATGACATGATACTTTATATAGAAAACCCCAAAGACTCCACCCCAAAATTGCTAGAACTGATACATGAATTCAGTAAAGTTGCAAGATACAAAATCAATGTGCCAAAATCCTTTGCTTTTCTATACACTAATAATGAAGCAGCAGAAAGAGAAATGAAGGAATCAATCCCAATACAGTTGCACCAAAAACAATAAGGAATAAATCTAACAGCAGAGGTGAAAGACCTGTACTCTGAAAACTATAAGATAATGATGAAAGAAATTGAAGATGACACAGAGAAATAGAAAGATATCTCATGCTCATGGACTGGAAGAACAAATATTGTTAAAATGTCTATAATATCTTAAGCAGTCAACACACTTAATGCAATCCCCATCAAAATACCAACAGCATTTTTCACAGAGCTAGAACAAACAATCCTAAAATTTGTATGGAACCCAAATAGCCAAAGCAACCTTGAAAAAGAAAAGCAAAGCTGGAGGCATTACATTTCCAGATTCAAAGCTATAGTAATCAAAACAGTACAGTACTGGCACAAAAACAGACACACAGATCAATAGAACAGAATAGAAAACCCAGAAATGAACCCACAACTATATGGTTAATTAATGTTGAACAAAGCAGGAAAGAATATCTAATGGGAAAAAGACAGTCTCTTCAACAAATGGTGTGGGGAAAACTGGAGAGCAACATGCAAAAGAATGAAACTGGAACACTTTCTTACACCATACACACACACACACACACACACACACACCTCAAAATGAATTAAAGACTTAAATGTGAGACATGAAACCATAAAAATCCTAGAAAAGGACACAGGCACTAACCTCTCTGATACCGGCCATTTCTTTCTAGATATGTCTCCTAAGGCAAAAATAAACTGTTGGGACTTCATCAAAATAAAAAGCTTCTGCACAGCAAAGAAAACAATCAACAAAACTCAAAGGCAACCTATAGAGTGGGAGAAGATATTTGCAAATGACATATCTGATAGAGGGTTAGTTGGTATCATAATTATACAAAGAACTAATAAATTTCAACATCCAAAAAACAAATAATCCAATTAAAAACTAGGCAGAAGACATGAATAGACATTTTTCCAAAGAAGACATACAGATGGCCAACAGACACATGAAAAGATGCTCAAAATCACTGATCATCAGGGAAATACAAAAGCTACTATGAGATATCACCTCACACCTGTTAGGATGGTTAAAGAGAAAGAGAAAGAAAACCCTCTTGCACTGTTGGTGGAAATACAAACTGGTGCAGTTATTCTGGAAGACAGGATGGAGGGTCCTCAAAAAATTAAAAATACAACTACTCTATGATCCAGCAATTGTAGTACTAGCTTTTTACCCCCAAAATACAAAAATAATGATTTAAAGGTATACATGCACCTCAATGTTTATAGCAGCATCTCTAATAGCCAATTTATGGAAACAGCCCATGTGTCCATTCAGTGATGAGTGGATAGAGAAGAAGTGATATGTGTGTGTGTGTGTGTGTGTGTGTATGGATGGATGGATGGATGGATGGATGGATATATATGTATGGATGGATATATATAATGGAATATTAACTAGCCATAAAAAAAAAGAATGAAATCTTGCCATTTGCTACAACTTGGATAGAGCTACAGTGTTACGTTAAGGGAAATAAGTCAGTCAGAGACAAAGACCATATGATTTCTCTCATATGTGGAATTTAAGAAACAAAATAAGCATAAGGCAAAAGGGAGAGAGAGAGAAGCAAGCCAAGAAAGAGACACTTAACTATAGAGGACAAACTGATGGTTACCAGAGGGGAGGTGGGAGGGGGGATGGGTTAAATAAGTGATGGGGAATAAGGAGAGCACTTGTGATGAGCACTGGCTAATGTATGGAAGTGTTGATTCACTATATTGTACACCTAAAACTCATATCCCACTGTATGTTAACTAACTGGAATTTGAATAAAAACTTAAAAAATAAACCTATGGAACAGATTATAGAAACCAGGAGCTATTTCTTTGAAAATACCAACAAAATTGATAAACCTTTAGCCACACTCATAAAGAGAGAGAGAGCATGAGAGAGAGGATTCAAATAAACAAAATCACAAATGAAAGAGGAGAAAAAACACCACAGACATACAAAAGATTATGAAATTATGAAAAATTATACAAAAATTGAAAAACCTAGAAGAAATGGATAAATCCTAAAGACATATAGCCTCCCAAAACTGAATTAGGAATAGAAAATTTGAACATATCAATTATTACCAATGAAATTGAATGAGTAATTGAAAAACTCCCAACACACGAAAGTTGAGGACCAGAGAGATTCACAGGTAAATTCTTCCAAACACTTAAAGAAGGCTTAATACCTATTCTTCTCAAATTATTCCAAAAAAAATGAAAGAGGAAGAAAACTTCCAAATTTATTCTACATCTATTGAAAAGATTTTTTAATCCTTTCTCTTATTGTTGTGATGTTATTACATTAATTAATTTTATAAAATTTGAACCATACTTGCATCACAGGAATAAATCCCACTTGATTGTAGTGATTGATTATTTTTAATTTATTATTGGATTCAGTTTGCTAGTATTTTGTTGAGGATTTTTGCATCTATATTCATAGGAAATATTGGCCTATAATTCTTTTTTATTTTTGTAGTATCTTTATCTGGTTTTGATATCATGGTAATGTTTGCCTTGTAGAAGAAATTTCTTTCTCTCTCTCAGGGGATTAAGAGTACACTTACCATGATGAGCACTAAGAGAATTGTTGAATCACTATATTGTACACCTGAAACTAATATAACACTGTATGTTAACTATACTGGAGTTATTTTTTTAAAAAGAAGCTTATATTTTATTTTGCCTCTTACATTTACTCAGTATTTTATAGTTTAGGGTTACTCTGTAACACACAGAATCATTCATCTCTGTCAGTAAGTTGTTCTAAGATTGTGTTTATGAAGAATGTACAGAACATGGCTCAGAATGAAAGTCACAAATATATTCAAAACTACTATTTCTTTGCCTTGGTTACCATCCTCTTAAGCTCTGTACCAGAGAATATCAAAGCATGAAGCTTTTTTCTTATAGACTATTTAACATGACCAACATTTGTTTTCATTTTCATATATAAGTATTATTAATACAACAAGAAATATTTCTCTATCTTATCACAGTTTGGGAGGCATTTTGGGAGACATACGAAGTGCTTATCAATATTTAAATTGAATGAATGTGGTGGTGTTGGTGTGCCTAGCCATACCTTTATGCACTTCTAAGGAAAATTTCTGATCTTGAAAGCAAAAACTGTATGAAAAGTGACCTGACTGGTTCAAGGTACCTTGGGTGCATTACCTAGACACTAAACTAGTCTAGGTAAAACAAAGGAAGATGTCATGAGGGAAGTACAGCCAGAAGTAAAAGCAGAAGTTAACATCGAAAAGAGAAAAAGGAAGGAAGAAGTTCTCCAAGACTGTTGCAGGGAATAGACAAGGAGAGAGGCAAGTGCCTGCAGACATATATATGACAATTGACGTATATTAAAGGAGAAGAGTTCAACAGGAAATGACAGTATCTACCAGAAAGTTGCAAAACAAGCCATGGCACTATGGTGCATATCTTAGCAAAGAGAATATGGAACAGGTGAAGGATTCTACATCGGACATCTCAGCTATGCTCAAAGGCAAAAGCTCTCCCACTGTCACCATCTTTGACAGGTAGATTGTCAATTTTCACTTCACCCAAATTGGTTGGGGATGCTGCTTTTCTTAGATATTACAGGATTTTTAGCCAATTGTTTCTCAAAGGCAATTTAAAGGATACTGTCATTGAAAACTATAATATTGGTCTTACATGCCAGCTTTTATATTTTTTAAAAATGATCTTCAAAGGCATTTTTTAATGTACATACACCAAATATATTATCAAGTGTAACAGTCTGGAGATTCTGCTATGAAATATTTTATGTGAAAGACAGAAAATTTCACAGTCTTTCATGCTACACTGAAAGGTTTACTCTGAATTAACTGGTATATGGAAACATTTTTACCTGCACAGAAAAAGAAAGCAAGCCATGTTCGACTATACAGTTGATAATCATTTTTAGCTTCTGGATTATTGAAAATTCCAATATACACAAGTTCATAAAAGTGACATTATAAATATATAATTATTATTATTGGATTTTAAAAATTTTATATGTATATATACATATATTTTCATTTGATGAAAACTTCTTTGCTTGGAGAAAGATAAGTACTGCAAAGATAACTTTGATGACAGTCTCTGTGATGGTTACTGTGTCGACTTGGCAAGGCTATGGTACCCAGTTGTTTTGTCCACCATCAGTTTAGTTGTTGCTCTGAAGGTATTTTTTAGAGGTGATTAACATTTAAATCAGTAGGCTTTGAGTAAAGGAGATTATTCTCCATAATATTGGTGGGTCTCATCTAAGCAGTTGAAGGCCTTAAGAGAAAAGATTTGAGGTTCCCTGAGGAAGAAGGAATTCTGTTTCCAGACTACCAGTTAACCCTGCAGATTTTGAACTCTCTTGCTCTCATAATCACAGGAGCTAATTCCTTAAAATAAATCTCTCTGCACATATGTATAAACGTGGAGTGTGTGTGTGTTGGTTCTGCTTCTTTTATAGAGTCCTGACTAATGCCATCTCTCTTATATAATTCATGTTTATTATTTGATTCATTTGACAGATATTTATCGTGTACCTATTTTATTCCTTGCTCTGTACTTAGAGTTGCAAGTACAATAATTAAAAAAAAAAAAAAAAGGCTAACACAGACTCCACCCTCATGGAGTTTAAAATATGATGGTTAGTCAGAAACTCATCAACTGGTCATTACAAAAAAGAACTGAATTAAAACATGACTGTCAACAGCCTGACTTCAGGGAGACTAATCTTTGTTTTCCACATACATTATCAAATCCCCAAGTTTGTTTCTACCTACTTAGGTTCAGTTGTTCTTAATATTCACAAGGTATCCGTGTGTCAGAAAGCAAGAATACTGACTCCCTGGGAGTGGGTGCTTTGGCACTCTGTAGAGATTACCCTTCCCAGGCCAGCACTCTTATCTCCAAGCTGCTGCAGAGAATTACCCTGAGCCTAAAGGGAATCACCACCCATCCAGGATACACTCTCAAAATCAACAGCAAAATAATTACTGACATGAGGGAAAGAAGAAAAGAAAAAGAAAAAGAAAAAGAAAAAGAAAAAGAAAAGAAGGAAAGGAAAGGAAAGGAAAGGAAAGGAAAGGAAAGGAAAGGAAAGGAAAGGAAAGGAAAGGAAAGGAAAGGAAAGGAGAAGGAGAAGGAGAAGGAGAAAGAAAAAGGAAAGGAAAGGAGAAAGAAAGGAAAGGAAAGGAA